>NW_027111080.1:755512-762444 GCF_000696795.3 Halyomorpha halys | reverse complement strand
GAGATTTTCTTCTCTAGAAATGTTATTGGAGTTCTATCAGTGGGTAGATTCTCCACATGTTTTTATCATGTCACTATGTCACCTACAGCAAATTTACTTCTTGTATATATGTGTTTACAGATGTTTACAGTTCAATAAATAAATTATTAAAAAAAAAAAGTTTACATTCCATTTCTTGTTAATAAGCCCGTTTATAATATTTTTCTATAGTGATCATTTCTTTTATATTTGTTTGAAAACATATTTCTCGAGGAGTAAAGACAGATGAAGCCGGTTCGCAATAATGGAAGGGCTGCGGTGGAAGCAGTAGCTGGAAGAGCGGGTATCGACCCAAGGTTCCACTAGCCGTGCTGTTGTCAACCTCATTTGTAATGCGGCACCCTCTCTTCGGCCTCTTTTATTAATTCCTTATTGCCTCTTCGGAAGACATCGGACAGATGGGCTTCAGTCGAGACTTAAGTGGAAATGCCCAAGTCTTCTCAGCTCTACCCCAGCTAGTTAAGTTCCAAGCCAGAGGAGTGAGATAATTGAGCCACTTACATGATGGATCTGTCCACATCAGTTTGTGTTATTTTTTTTTTATTTTAGAAAAATTAAGCGAAACCCGGGTGTTAGCCACAAAAATAGACATTCAATTGAAATATTTTGCAAAAAAAACCCACACGGAGAAAAATCTTAAATAATTATACCTACCTATTTTTATAAGATTTATGCCGTCGTTACTAGAATTTTTTTAGTTCGTCCGACTTCAGATGCTAAAAGCTCATAGTACAAGAACCGGTAAGAAAAAAAGGTTATTTTACCCCAATTTTTTATTACTTTATGTATAATTACTAGCCGAAATTGATGAGTCTGCCAAGTATAGGTAGGAAAAATAAAAAATGGCGGCTGTTTCAAAATCTTAAACAACTATATATGTCTATTAGCACTCAAATTAAAGCTAGTTTAATGACCTATAAAGAAGTTTATGACCTTTACCTTCGTAGGAATAGTAGTTTTCATGATATGGGCTAAAATAAATTGATTTATAGTTTTTCGTACAATAAGCTTGATTTATGAAAAACTTCATTCCAGAAACCATTGGACGTAAAGATGTCTGCCAGCACTCAAATTAAAGCTAGTTAAAGTGACTACAAATTATGTTTATCTTCGGGGAAGTAGTAGTTTTTATGATATTTGACAAAATAAACTCCCAAAAAGTTAATTTCTAGTTGTTCGTATAAAATGTTTGATTTTTAAAAAATCTCTAGAACCATAAGACGTACATATGTCTGCCAACATTCAAAATAAAGGAAATTTAACTTACTATAAAGTAGTTAATTACTCTTATCTTCGTAGGGATAATAGTGTTTATGATATTCGCTTATGAATATAAATTTGGCAAATAAAAATTTGTCCGAACAACTATAAATTAATTTATTTTAGCAACTAACATAAAAACTACTACTCTTGCGAAGATAAACTTCTTAAACTACTTCATAGCCCATAAAATAGCTTTTATTTGAGTGCTAACAGACATGTTAACGTCAAATGATTTTTGGGATATAGTTTTTTCAATATAAATTCACTAACTTGCATATTTATTCTACTTTAAATGATGTTCTCTTAGATTTTCTATTGTTGTTGGTAGTTTTAAAGATATAGAGCTCCGATTGAAACATTAATTATTTTTAACGTTTTTAATAAACCGCCATTTTTTATTCCTCCTACCTCTACTTGGTAGACTCATAAATTTTGACTAGTAATTATATATAGTTTTCATTAAAGTAATCAAATTTGGGGTAAGATAACTGCCTTTTTTTCTTCCCGGCTCTTGTACTAAATAGGTTGCTTTGTTAAAAAGTTCACTTTCCTACTGCTGCCTCTTCAGTTTATTTTAGAAACGATACAGATTCATATTTTTCCAAAATTAACGATAAATTTTGAATATGTTTTCACCCACTGCAAAAAAGAACAAAAATATACGAAAAAATATTTATTTATGCCTACGTTTCGACCTGAGTTTTAGTTCTTCATCAGGGAGCTGGTAGCAAAGGGGTAGCTAAAACTCAAACTAATTTTTCAGTTTACCATCCCTCAGACGTTGTCATTTATTAGTTTTGGGTTGTTTCAAACATTAGACTCATTCTGATGACGATTTAGTCAATAATTAATTTTTTAATGTAATTTCAATTATCCTTTTTCCTAGTTCGTGCGAGTCTACCATAAAGATTTCCCTGATACTCTGAAGTTTGAGGGAAACGTATAAAATATTATTAGGGCGAGAGGGATGCCTGGGAACCACCCTTATCAGACAGTGTGGCAACTTCGGCTCTAATTAATTAACTCAGTTGCTGTTGTTGAGGACTTGTTGATGAGTAAATCTCCTGTACTTGATCAGTTGATGGCCAAACATTTGCTCCCTATTCCTGCAAATTACATTATTATTGTCTCACGCGCGTGTATTTGTTTTATATACTCTCACTAAATAAATATACACGTGTGAGGCTTCTATTATTGTTTTAGAGAGATTTAATTGTATGGTTCTATTATATCATTCCTACTCCAACCATTTTTTTCACACGATATGGCATACATAATATTGTGTTATTTTGGGATCTTGCATGTTCAACCATAAATTACTAAACTAATTGTATATGTAATATAATAAAATTTAAAAAAAAATATGAACAGTTTTTTTCGTATTGACTCAATCTTTTTTCTAGCATAAAATATTATTAATATGGAGTGGAACAGTCAATAAAGTTTTGAATCCGGTGATTAAAGTACAAAAACGTTTTATTCGTGTTATACTAAAAAAAAAAAAGGAAGCAATCCTCTAAACCAGTTTTTCAGCTACTAAATATTTTGAATCTTTGTTTACTAAAAAAGCTAGTATATAAATATTAAAGGACAATAAATTTGTTAAACGTCAATAAACACTCGCTTAATTGATAAATATAGTATCTGAAATATAAAAACAATTTCTGATTTAATGGAAAGAAATTAGTGTTACCTTGGAGTAAAATCGTTCTATGACCTACCATATATTTATAACAATTTAATATAACAACAAAAATGCATAAAAATATTATTATAAAACACCTCACAATAAACAAATACGGAAGACAAATTTAATTTTATTATTTGATGTACAAAGAATATCACTAAAATGTGTATGTCTATAATCTATGTATCAAGCAGACATTATGTATTAAATTCTAAAAGTATGAAACTTTAAGTATATTATCAAAACTTATCAAATTTATTGTAATAGGGCGACATTCTCTCTTAGTGGAGTTCCGCTCATTAAACGGTAGTATTGTGCTATAAAAAGAGCTCTGAATGAAATTGTAATCTATATCTTAATATTTAATATTGTAATAAATTGTAAAAAGTATTAAAATAAATGAAGGGGGAAAAAATTTGGGTGGTTGTTGGTTTGCCTTCTGGGTAAGCCTCTAATTTCGTAACTCCCGTGATCAGTAGGTTCACGTCCGCTATGACTTTTATGACTCCTGTGCTGTTGATCGAGTATGGCGTCTGAAGTACTCTCTGGGCGCAATCAGCCTCTGTACTTACTTAAAGTACTTATGTTTTCTTTTCTGTGTGAAAAAAAAAATGATTGAGCGTAGTCCTGATCACAGCTCATCATTACATGACTAGTTCTAAACACATTTCTTCCTTAGCAAGTGCTGAACCGAAAACGTTTTGATGACTTGTATTGGTACAGGTTAGGTTTATATTATTTATTAATATTTATTACTGCATTTTCTATTAAAATTGATGCTGGCGGAACCTGAATGCTGGCGGTTGGAGTTAAAGAAAATAAAATAGAATTATGATGGTGAAACTGGTTGAAATCTCTATTTTTACATCTAGTTTGGTGAAATATTTTAAGGGGAATCCATCTTCCTCTTTTTTGATCTAATATTTTTTTTAATTTAACAATTAATTTTTTTTTTAATACACACCTTTTTTAACTTATGAAACTGGTAGAGAGCCGGCGTGTTTGGTTAGTGTTCTGAAACTTTATTTTTTAAAACTTATAAAGGTTTATTTTAGTAAGAAATATGTCTTTGAAATCGGTTCTTTTCTGAAGGATTTCATTAGAGTTTTAAAAAAATATTCATTTAGTTTCAAAATAAGTTGGTGATAAATCGGAATATTGATGAAAGATAGATTCCATGAAGAAGGAAGTATTTACATTAGTGAATAATGGTATTACTCATGTTGGTTGAGATAGAACAAGGTTATCTTAGATATCGCGAGATACGGATGTTTTTAGCTTGTCAAAATGTTTTTAAAATTGTATAAATCTATTTTTTTTGTATATTTTTTTTTAAATAAAGACATTTAAAAAAAAAATACTATTAAAATCGATACTTTCGTGGAATCACCCATTTATGTAATAATAATAAATAGTTAATGAAATGACATTTTGAAAATTAAATTTTAATTTTAAAATCCTAAATGCCTCCCTACTTTGTTCCATATGTAACCGATCTAGCCCGAACCAGATATCAATCCTTCCATTACAAACTCCCTAAACACTCAAACCCATTAGTTTCTAATCTTACTTCCTCTTTTATTCCGGACAATCCTCTGAGGCGTCTGAAAAGAAGATGACCTCGGGACCTTATATTGTAAAAATGTTTTTAGAGTGCTACCATTGGGTAGTTTCTCTACATGCTTGTACCATACCATTATGATTTCCTCAAATTTACATGATGTATTTATGTACAGTTAAATGTATATAATTAATGATATGTAAATATCAATAAATACATTTTAAAAAAAAATTTTAATTTGGACATCCTATGTTAAGATAAAGTAGTCCGACCTGTAGTCTTTTCTTTCGTGGATAATGCATTGAAGCTTAAAATTAGCAAAAAATTGCATGCCCAATGCTGGTGTTTTGCAGTAATGCCTTTTTTGTTTTTCAAGTATAAATTTAAAATTATTACAATTATAAACTTTTTTTAATTCAACATAAATTTCTAAGGAAAACTATTACAAACGCTACTACAATGATTCATATACAAAGGTTAAAATATAGAACTATGTTAACTTTTTGTATAATGTTAATCGGTATATGCATATTTATTTTATTACAATGATGCGGAGGTTTGGTTATACAATAAGTGGAGAAATAGGTGTTGTTTAAAGGAAAGAATGGATGAGGACTGGCGAATGGAGATGGGAAGGGAATTCCAGAAGGAAGATACACGTATGACGAAGGATTTGCTAAAAAAGGCGGTTCTATAGGAAGGCATATATAAATCAATCGGTTGGGATCTGGTGTTTAATGAGTGGATGGATGAACGAAGAGTGAGGAGATCTAGGATATAGGTAGGTTTTTGATTTTAAGAACTTGGAATAGGAAAACACCAAGGAGGTATTGCCTTCAGAAGGTTGGATAGAGCCACTTCAACTTGGTATACCAGCAGGAGATTTGAGAGCGCCTTGGGAACCCGAAGATAAATCTTACAAAGCAATTAATTAACTTAACAATTGTTTTGAAATGTTCTGTTAATTCTAAAATGTTTGTTTCTAGTTTTTTTTTATTTAGCCTTGACAAAGCACTGCAATATGGGACGAAACGTTGGTTAACAATAAATGTTTTTGTTATTATTTTGAAGCCTTTATTGACTGCCACCGGGACTATCTTCCTCCAATTTTTCAAAATAATATTTAATTAATTCATTTTTTCAATGATCGCTCGTCATTTATAAATGCATTACAGTTATTGTCTTTAGAATTTCAAATGAGCTTAGAAAACTTGAAACATATACACAAAAAATTAAGCGTGTACCTACAATAAAAATTATAATTCTCGTATACATATTTAAAGTCTAATGTAGAATTCAAACACATAATACTTTTAAATTTAAATTTGAAATTAAAAAAATGCAGCTGTACTGTGGAACACTGCCAGTGGTCTTTTTTTTTATACAGAATATGCTTGTTGCTGCCTGGACTTCCTCCAACTGTTTTATCCATGACTATTCAACTCTATCGATGTCCTATGAATTTAAAGAAATTTTTAGCAGTTATTTGTAATATATAAATTATATATATTATATAATATATTGATAACCATATTTCAAGGACAGATAATCCGCATTAAACTTTAAGTTTTATAGCTACAAGTTGAACAATGAAAAATATTGTTTGTTTTTTTTAAATCAATAAATATAAAGTAATAGTTTGACAATACAATGCAGTTTTCATTATTATAGGTTTGTTACAACTTAAGTTAAAACTTTCTATCAAACTGGCTGGCACAGTATAGGGTTTGGGCCGGAAAAATCATACTGTGTCAGCGTCAGTTAAACGATAGTTTTGAATCGTATTGGAGCAAACCTTTTGAACAGCCCATTTCTAAAACCCAACAATTGGTGGAATTTTTTAACCTATGTAATTCATATTGCAATGTTTTTTATTTGTATGAGCAGTAGATGGTTGGGGGTGCGGTCAGTGAAAAACACAGATACGTTGAAAGAACTTATTAAACAGTGCCAACGTTTCGGACAGAGTTTCTAGCCTTCATCAGGGCTAACAACAAAGAGCAAGATAACAACTAATGATTAAACAAAAAAATAAAAAGACAAAAAAAAAAAAACAAAATTATAGAAATAAATTATTATACAGAATGAAAATTAGTAAAAATAAAGTGATGAACGAAGTGGAAAATAAAATGTTTAATTAAATATGTAAATAGAATAACATAATCAAGAAAATAATTTTTTAAAAAGTTATATAGTTATTCTACTTACATATTTAATTTTTTTTTTTTTTTTTAGATTAGATTTATTTATTGATAGATAATCTGCAATCTGCCACACAGTTGTGGGCAATAGGTAATAGTGATGAATTGTGAATAGTGATGAATAGTGAATAGTGATGAATCTCATACATACTAAAATAAAAAAATAAAATAAATAAATAAA
>NW_027111080.1:742894-755128 GCF_000696795.3 Halyomorpha halys | reverse complement strand
ACACATATATATTTATTTTTTTTTTCTACGGTCAGCTATCTTCTCATCATAATGTTTTTTATTCTTCATATCAATTTTTTATATTTTTTAATTTTATTTTTCTCCTTTCAAGCTTTTTGTGTATACAGAATACAAATATACAAATAAAACTTGTATATGAAAATGCTTTCTTAAATATGCCTCGTTCAAAGCAAAAACCCCGTATAAAAGATATCAATACTTTACGACCAACCGCTTTTCTTGAAGTTTAGGTCCCGAAGGAAGTTCGACAACCCTTGAATCATGTTAAGTCCCTTCCAATAATGCCCAGTGACCTTCGAAAGGGCTGAAGACCCAACATCCTTTAAGAGCCTCATTGAGTATTCTGATCGGTATCCGAAGCAAATCCTTTCTTGTCTGCCACAGCAACAGGGGAGATTTGAGCAAAATGAGGATATAGTGTAAGAGATTTTCAATAATAAGCCATTAAAATGACTATTCTAATCATGTCGAAAAATCGAAGAGTTTAATCTACATTAAAAGCAATATAGGTGATTCCTTTCAAATTAGGATTGAAAATCATTATGAAAGTAAATATATTATACATCATAGTACACAAAAATAATTAATTTAATTCGAAGCGCAACACATGGAAGAAATAAAATAAAATATAGAATATCCCGATAGAAAATAGTATTATCAAGAAATACTGCGTCAAATGCAGTAGTCCTATATTTTATAGGAAATGGATATAGGGAGCGGAAAGGCAGGAGGTAGAATTGCAAATTTGGATTGAAGGAGTTGGAGAGTATAAGGAAGGGTATGGGATTGGACAGTATGATATATGGAGGAAAGGAACTTTCAACGATGGTCAAGCTAACTCCACTTCAACTCCGCATATTGGGAAATATGGGTGTATCCCTCAAGATCGTAAATATGAATCGAAAAAAAACAAACAATCTCGTGGTATTTTCAGCTCGTATTTTAGCTAAAATATCTCGTCTAAAAATGATAATAAATAAAATTTATATACAATAATTAGTAATACAAGCAATAATACGTATACAAGAAGTTAGTGGTTAATAAAAATATAGTAATTGCTAATAAAATTAGTGGTAGAAAAACCCTTCCGACCCCCCTCCAAAAGCCATTTGTTTCCCATCGACTCAATTCAGATGTAAATTTTCTTCTTTGTAACTTAATTTGATGAGGCTTTAGAGATAAGAAAATACATTTGAACATTACTAAGCTTAGCATTTACTTTTGTTTTGTATTGTTCTGTTTGATGATTTAGTATTATTGGGTGAGGATAAGGAAATTATAGAACTAAATACAACCGCGTTAATAAACTCCAATAAGGAACTAGGTCTTGAAATAATATTGATTTAGATATTGGAGGAAATACGTTTGAAGAGGTAGATAGGGTTAAGTATTTAGGTTCTATGGTAACCAGAAAAAACGAAATTGATGAGGAAATAAAAGCGAGGTTAAAGACGGGAAATGCTTGTTATTTTTCAATTTCGAATCTGCTTAGCTCGCACCTTCTAACTTAAAAATTAAAATTTAAAAAACTATTATCCATCTCATAAAATGGCCTCTTATAAAAAGGGAAGAAAAGCGCTTTAAGGTTTTCGATAATAGACTATTACGTATAATATTCGAACCGAAATAAGATGAATTAACGCGAGAATTTAGAAGACTACACAACACTGAATTAAGGGATCTACACCCGGTAAATATAATTCAAGTTATAGCATTACGGCGTATAAGGTTGTAGGGCTTAGTAACGAGCGGATCCCTAGAATGTTAATAGACACTGAACCAATGGGTAAACGTCCGAGGGGTATACCAAAACGTATATGGGAGCATAGCTTTAAAACTGATTTAGTAGAATTGTGTTTGAAGAGACTTCACTGGAAGGATTTATGTAGACAGCGATTGGTGGTATCGGCATCGAACCTTTGGGTTCCTTAGGCCTTTATTATTATTATTATTTCTATAGTTCTATCATTTCCATTAATATACCATTTGGGCCGAAACGTCGGCATTCAATAAATAATTTACTATGTTTGTATTAATCTTGACGACCACCTTATTATTAATAAGATTGTGATATTATGTATTCGACAATAAAGTATTTTTATCATATGTTAAATTATTCTGATGCCTTTAATTGTTATTGTAATGAATATTTATTTGAATGTTATTTTATAATTCTAATTGTTATAAAAGTCCGGATACATAATAATATCTCTCAGTGCTATCTTTCCATGTTAATTATAGACTGCTAATTGTTTTGAACTGAACGGACGCTCGCTCATGGATATGACGAATGTCGGTTCTTTATTTTGTCAGGAGTATAAGAGATTCTAGTGATAATAATTTTCTATCATATATATTTTTTAAATTTGTAAAACGTTACAAATTACTTTATATATAATCTTTACACTTTCTTGAGACTGGTTATTATCGTTTAAATTAATAAATTTTAGTCTCAAAACAAAGTATTTCTTGCCGACGTTTCGGCCTATTCGGTCATCCTCAAATACAATCTTAAAACAATATTAGAACCACATTAATTTTTAAAAACTTTATGCACGTTATTCTTCCCATGTCATTTTTCAAAATTTATTGTTTCAGTTCACAAGTACCCTATTTTGTTAATTCTTCACTTTAAATTTAAATTTAAAACTTTTAATCACAGTCAGCCCTCTCTATAACAATTTAACACAATATTTTTTTCGTTTTATTATATTTTTTGTGTTAAATTATAATAGAGAAGGTTGGTTGACTGGGATAAAAAAATGATAGAACTATAAAAAATAATAATAATGAAAGCTTAATGAACCCGAAGGTTCGATGCCGATACCACCAATCGTTGGCTACATACATCCTTCCAATGATGCTCCTCCAAACCCAATTCTACTAAATCAGTTTTAACGCAATCCTCCAATCTACGTTTCGGTCTCCTCATCGGCTGTTTAACCATCGGTTCAGTGTTTATTAACATTTTAGGGAATCGCGCGTTGCTAAGTCCTACTACCTAACACGCTACAATGCTATAACTTGTATTATATTTACTGGGTGTATATCCCTTAGTTGAGTGTTGTGTAGTCTTCTAAATTATCCCGTTTATTCATCCTATTTTGGTCCGAATATTTTACGTAATACTTTATTTTTGAAAACCTTAATGCGCTGTTCATCCCTTAGTGTGAGAGGTCACATTTCGCGTCCATAAAAAACAGTGAAAAGTATAATAGTTTTGTAAATTTTAAAAAACAAAATAGGGTAATTGTGAGCTGAAATTAATGACCTGGGCAGAATAGTCTGCTTAATTTTTTTTTAAATTAATGTGGTTCTAAAATTGTATTCAGATTGTTGTATAGAATGGCCAAATTGGCTGGAACGTCGGACTTATTAAGAAATAAATTGTTTTGACACTAAAATTGTATAAAATTTATTTATTTAGACAATTTAAAATTATAATTTTATTTACATAAAGAGATATCTTCTTAAACATTTATACAATTTTGTATTTATAAGAATCCACAATGTCAATACATTTTTTTTTCACTTTATACAATATTTGCTCTTGAATCTGTGAGTTTGATCATCCATAGAAACAAATTTAGTCCGGTTCGATTTCGGCCTGAACTTTGATTTCAATCCACACGGGTGGGGTCGGGGTGGGTCGACTTTGATTTTGTGACGGCCCCTAGGAAAACTTGATTCTTATTAGGATTTGATAGTAATCTATAGGATACTAATCCTACCTTTCTCCCTCCGTATGTCACGAATAACTAGATATGGGGTTAAAAGAAAATCTAATTCAACCATAACCTATCCATTTTAAACTATTAATATTATGTTTATGAATATTTTGGACTAATGGTTGTATATTAACGATCAATACTTATTACAGTTCATGATATTTTAATTTTTTTTTAATAATTTATTAATTGTTATTTACAACTGTATACACATATATACAACAAGTAAATTTGCTGAGGTGACATAGTGACATGATACAAACATGTGGTGAATCTACCCACTGATAGAACTCCAATAACAGTTCTAGAGAAGATCTCGAGGCCATCTTCTTTTCAGACACCTAGGAGGATTATTAGGTAATGAAAGAGAAGCCTAGTTAGAAAAATGTGGATTTAGGTGGTTGAGAAATTTATTATGGAAGGAATAGTATCTGGTTCTGGCCAAATCGGCAACATATGGAACATTGAGGTCCTGATGGATGACTTGATTTGTGACAAAGTAAGGAGCATTAAGGATTTTGGACTGTAAAGATTGGATGCGAGAGGAATTCGATGGTTTAGTGGAGCCCCAAAGCTCAACTCCGTAAGTCCAGATAGGCCTTATAAAAGTCATGTAAATCATAGTCTTTTGTAATGGATTGGAAGATTAGATCGTTTGTCTAGTAAATGTTGTAATAGTTGGAATCGACGAGCAGTTTCTTTTCTTTTTAGTCTTATTTTAAGTTAATATTTAAAATTCCCATACTATGTAATTTAAATATATTACTTTTATTGTTGATATCATTACAAACTTTTGATGTCTTTCATACTTCTAACTTTTCTTCCGAATATTATCCTAACTCATACATTACGAATAGCGATGTAGGTCGAATAATTTATGATCCACTTTTCTCCCTCGAGATATGGACTAAATTTTTCAAGTCATTTTCTTCTCCGACGGTCTGAAGTTTGTTTTGAACAGTTTATGACAAGAACTTTCTGATAATTCAAAGAAATGATGGGAATTACTAATTTTTTTTTACTATGGCAATTTGTTATAGGAATATTTTGTTATACTAAGAAAAAGTTTCTAAATAGTAACTGGAGCTAATTAGATTCAGATATTTGAAATTAGTGGCACGCTTCGACAACCAAAATATTAATTTGATAATTTTGGTTGATCTTTATGTTATTTGGTGTGCTAAAAAAAAAAGTATTTCCACTTTTTTCCACTGTTTTGTTACGTGATATTCCAGATAATCTTTCATACCATCTAGGGTACTCAACCAATCAACTTGATTTTTTTTTTATATTGTATTAAAAATGTATAAATATATGCGAAATGCATTTAATAAAACCCTACTAGATCAATGTAAATTTGAGATATAAAATAGTGTTTTTGATGTTTAAATATGCGTTCAGTGATCTTTTATAGCCTCCGAGGCTGATAAATCTATACTTCATTGCTGTTATCAAAAGGAGGAAAAATGGACTAAAACATTTAGTACATTTTTGGTTTAGTACCAAAAGTACTAAAACATTTGAATCTGGTCAACATATACAGGAGTAATAAATGTTTAAGATAAGAAAAAGTGCCAATTTTTTTAATTGAGAAATATTTCAATTTTTTATTTTTTATGGAGATTGTATAAAGATATTTTTTTATAATTGGAGAAGATAGTCGGGGGAGGGGTGCGGTCAACAAAAAACAAACATAAATAAACAAAAATTATTTATATAAATTTCGATTCTTCATCAGGGCTATAGAACAAAATGAGATAACAACCATCATTCAGAGAAACACAAAATTGAAAATAAATAGTATACTAACAAATTTAGAAATATACAAAATATTGAATTTAATAATAAAAAATAGTTATCTGAAAACCATAGAATTAGACGGTAGCAGATTGATAATAATAAAAGATGAAATATAATATTATATAGGTTATAAGATATGAGTAGTGAAAAAATAGAAAAATTAAATGTATGATACAAATTTAAATAGTTAATTTAGTAATTAATAAATCTTAATTTAACTAAATTTTTTGTACTCATCTATATAACTTCCCTATCCATTGTATCATACATTCATTACTCATCTATATGTATATATGTTGATATTCACTCTGTTATTCATATATAAGTCACTTACATATTGTATCAAATGTTTCATTTTTCCTACATATTGTTCTATATGTTGATTCAAATTGTTACTTGTTTTTAGACACTCCTATTTATCTTATATTATACTTATCTTCCTACCTATATAATATTATATTTTATCTCCCATTGTTATCAATCTGCTACTGTCTAATTCCATGGTTATCAAAAAACTATTTTTTATTATTTTAATAAATGTTACTTTTTGAAAAGCTATATCTCAGAAACTACTGACTGTAAATAGCTCTATTAGGGCTAATATTTCAACAAATCTACTCTTCTTTAAATATTGTACTTTTAGATTTTCTAGTGTTCTTGGTAGTTTTTAAGATATAGAGCTCTGAATGAAAAATTAATGTTTATTAAGGTTTAGAAACAGCCGTTATTTTTTATTCCTCCTACCTATACTTGGCAAACTCATCAATTTTGACTAGTAATTATCGATAGTTTTCATTGAAGTATTAAAAATTGGGGTAAAATAACTGCCTTTTTTTTCTTCCCGGCTCTTGTACTATGACATGAATTAAAAAAATTACAAGTACGTTGGTTCGTTGGTTTATTACCCGAATTCAAATTTATCTACTAAGGTCTGATTTTGTGCATTTTCGAAAATTATGATGGTTCTTTTGGTACTGTAAAAAATAATTGTTAAAAAAATGTTGATCGGTTTAGTAACCTAATTGCTATTAAAAAATTTCTTAATATTTTATGTTATTATGGGCTGGTCTTACTTGATTTTATAAACTGGAAAATCTACACATAAATGTGATTTCAGTCCACCTAAACACATAAAGATCAGGCAACATTATCAGATCTAATTTGAGGAAGTTCCATTTTGATGACCTGTTTAATTGTTAATTAATTATTTAAATTTAATTGTAGATTAATTTCTATCTTAGATTTAAAATTAAACTTTGCAAAATATTCGATGATTCGAAAAAAGTTTTCCTTTTTTTAATTAAAAAAAAAAATTAATGCCCATTTCAATGATAGTATGAGTATATACTATTATGAGAATATTATCTCTCAAATGCTGATAGAGAAATAGCCTATAAAGAAAGTTCATTGGTTTTTTTTCAGGCTTATAGAAAATTAAATTTTCATAATCACTCTATTGAGAGGGGAAATTGCCCTAGATGGCGGGTAGACTGATAAAAAAGAAAATTATTAAATATGCATTGCTCTTATCATGGAGAGGGAGGGGGGGGTAGTAATTTATTTCATTGATTACTGTTTTCTCTCAGTCATGAGTTCAATTTTCTCTCATTTCGCTATGAATGAAGTTGTTACGATGCACTGAATTCTTCATAGTATCTTTCGTTCCTCTATTCATATTTTTTGTTCTAAGGTTTTTTTTTTTTTTTATGTTTTCGAACTCTATGTATTTTTTTGTTACATCATATGTGTAAATACACATTTAACACATATATCCTTTCAAAAGTAAATGTCTCATCTAGGTTTATCTAGTTCTCAAAAGGTTTATTTGCTTCTCAAAAGGTTTATCTACTTCTCAAAAGGTTTATCTACTTTTCAAAAGGTTAATCTATTTCTCAAAAGTAAAGGTCTCATTGACAAATACAAATTTTAGATGTAAAAATTTTTCCCCTGTTGAAATGGTGTTATCGATCAACATTTTCAATTTATTTATTCAATCAATTTCTTTTTTATTTTTTAAAAATAATTTTCCTAAAGTGGATTTGTTTTTAATATAGTTGCAGTTATATTTTAACAGATTTTTCTTTAGTATCAAGTGTTCCTAATGCGTCACTAATCAGATTTCATTGGGGGCTTTCTACAATTTCTGCGATTTCTAAATCTGATATGGTTTGCTTTTACTTCTGTACGCCTCAAGAAAAGTGAAATTACAGTCTAAAAACATTTAAAAATTAATAATACCACTTTTTATTTTAAAAGCCTTCAATATTTTTTTATAATAGTACCTAGTATTTTCATAAAAATTTTTTAATGGTGGATTATTGTTGTAGGTTTAAAGTACATTAATGTGGGACAGTGGTCCAGAAACGTTGTACTATAATATGATAATTTAAAATAAATTTCATTCATTTGGAAGTTTATTAACCTCAAAAAATGTTTATGAATTGACTTACCAGACTTCCTAAAGAGAAAATCCAGAATTTTTTTTTCTGTGTTTTTGCTGATATGAAGAATTTCGTAAAGTAATTATTTATTTTATTTTTATAACTTTTATTTAATATTCAAGACTGTAAAACATTTTGCTATTTCCGCATGAAAAAATAATTATGGTAATATACGTACTACTTAGCGTATGTTGTCATAATTAACATGTTTATAATCAAAAGTTTTTTTATAATTATCTTTTTTTATAAGATATCTTCTTAATGACTTAACGAAACATATCAAGTTGTTCAAAACATATTAACCTTACAATTTGCGATGATTTAAATTTATGAATTTAATTACTTTATATTTTATTATTTATACATATTATAGATTTATAAATAATATATCGCCTGTATAGTAAGTATGAAAATTTTAATGTAATCTCTCGTGCCATAGTACGAATGACCTTGAACTGCCATAATTCATGGATCTTAACCAATTTTTTCCTGCCTTTGAACCCTTTTTCAGTAATATAACAATTTTATAAATATGACTATCTCACTATCAATAAAATAACGAACCAAAAATATCATGATATATGGGTACTGCCTTTCTCTGTTATGTCGTGGTACTTCTGAGATTTTAACCTTACGTGGATTCTAAAACTACTTAATATTTATTGATTATTATTTTTAGTTAAACAGTAAAAGTAATAATTTTATTTTTAAGTCCAAAATGCAGTATATCAAGTTAACTTATAAAAAATGGAATAGCTTGAGAATTGTTTGATTTGTTGGATTACTTACAAAACAGAAAAATATAGTGGCATAAAAAAATATGAACATTTTTCTATGCATTATTTAATTTTAATCTATAAGATTAGCTATAACTTTATTATAATTATAACATCTATTTGTCTACTATAATATTTATCAAATAACCGTGTTATTTAAGTGTCTCCTAAATTGAAATTAATTAAGATATTTTTGTTTTAGGTATGTTGAAGTTTTTGCTGTCATTAAAATAATTTTTATTAAGGTGAGTTTATTTTTATGACACTAATTTTTTTCGTGTGTATATATTCTTTTTATATTATATGTGTGTATTATTATATAAAGTGGGTGAAACGTTGGTCAGTAATAAATAGTTTTTGTTTTGTTTTTTTGCCATTCTGTGTACCTTTCTTAACCGTCACCCGGACTATCTTTCTATAATTAATTACATACGGTCAACTAATAATCTATTAATACTAATTTATTGTATTTTTGAGGTCTGATTTATATTGAAAAATTCATTATTATTTTTTTATTTATTTCTGGAAACTAAATTACCGTTAAGTATTTTTCTAAATTTTCGCATAAAGGAACGAAACAAGATTTTTGTAAATTGTGTTTTATAATTTAGGTCGATAACATTTTGAAGTTTTTTTTTATCTCCTTAAATTATATTAACTCAAGAAACAGCGTTCTTCTATATCACTCTAAGATACATACAGAGCCTTTCTTTTAATTCTGGAATGACAAAATTATTAAATAAACAAAAAAAAAAATTTATTTATTTCTTAAAAGGAAAAAAAAATGGTTGGTTACTTATTACATTATGTAGGTTCAGATGCATCTAAAATATGTTTATTTATTTGTAGCATAAAAAAATATTTTTTTTACGTTTTTTAGTGGTTTTAATGATCCTATAAATTATATTGTTTTCAAAATTGTTAATAGCTTTTCTTCAGCATAAAATAGAAAGCATTATCATATTTCTTAACGTCCATTAAGAAATATGATATATTTTTTAATTAACTTCTAACGTTGTTATCGTAATTACCTCTTTCTCCCTTGTTGAAGATTATGTTTCATTCTATTTATTTATTATGTTTTCCTTATTATCCAAACTGAACTTTCCTTGTTCTCGCTGCTCCTCGCCTAGAAAGGCGATTATGAAATTTGCTGCAATCCGTGATAGCACTTTACCATTTGGTAAGAATTTGCGCAGTGACCCAGTTTGCCGTCTTGGGTTCTGAATTCACAATGGTTTTCTTCTCTAACTCTGTCCTTTTAAATCATTTACGTTGCTTTAATATTAAATAAATATCCTTGAAAAATTTATGAGGGAGGGAAAAGGAGTATATGTGTTTGTGTTTAAAATAGAGGACGATTCACTAGAGTTTGGTCAATATGATAAGAGTAGAGTGAGAAATACTTTATTTAACAACAAATTATGGCCCCCAAATATATTCGGTTGTTATAGGATACAGCATTCTAGTCAGGCTTGTCAGATAAAATATAAATAGTAACAGAGAATAATTAACATCGATATAATATTTGTTACCTTTAGTTTTTTCCTTTATTACAACTAAATGTATTACAATGGTATTTTTTAATAACTAAATTATATTACTTTTGTTTTTCTTTCATATTTTCTTATCTATCTATTCCACTCCCATTCATCTCATATTTCTTCTATCCAGAGACCTTTATAAATTATTATTATGGAGAATATTTTATCACAAAATTTTTATTATTAATTCCTCATAATTGCTTGTATCATGGGTAATTTAATTTTTCAATTTTTTTTATTGGCTTCGTTTTTTCGGGGGATAATTTATAAATACTTTACTAGTAATACAGGTAATGATAAATTATTTTATTAATTTTTAAAATTACGTCTCCATTATAAACCATGTTAAATTTCTTACAGCAGTAATTTATTAATTCTTGATCTTAATAATGTTTGAAGGCTTCGTGAAGTATTGAATTTCAAGGAGCTATATGTCTGTATAATGAAGTATGTACTGCCTTAAATCAGGTTTTACCTAGTGTAACTATATTATCACTTATTACTGTCATGACAGTCAAAGTTTCTTTGACTTTAACTATTGTGCAGTTCCACCATTGAAATTGTTATAACGTTCCTTCCATGGCTCTAAAGTTTCACCGTGTAAACTGGCTTTAAGTTGATAGTACCTTGACTGCCGATACGTATGCTATCAACTGTTATGCCTGAGCTAGCTAGCGCGATAGTCATCGCCTAACAGCATCATATCATAAGTCCGCCGATATCCTAACGTCTTTATTTTGAGCTGTTCAATAGTTTTTATCCTGTACTATTATTAAATAAAACAAAAATTATTTTATTATAGTTATTCCTTAATTTTTTAATAAAATAAAAATAAAACTTATGCAGTAACTGTTATTGTGAGGTTTATTGAAGACAATTTATAACGGTTTCTGACCCTGCTTGTTCCTGGTTATATCTAGTGAACACAATTGTGTCCTCAGGCAGGAACAGGATTGAATCCATTAATGTAGTTTGTTTGCACTTTTTAAATCTCATCGGAACTTTAATTAATTTATAGTACCTTACAATCGTAACATAATTTTTTAATTACTCCTACAGGGAGTAATATAATGATACATCGTTGCATAAAACTAAGGCTAATGAGAAAGATAATAAATTTTCGGTTTGAGCTATAATGAGAAATTAATAATTACAATTGTTTGTTTATAGATATTTGTAATTTTGTTCCTTAAGATATAGTCATATTTATGAATCACTCTGCATATTTTTATATTCAGCTATTACTTGATAAACGATTTTGCTGTTCTGTGTGTAAGGATACCAACAATTCCTGTAGTGGTATTTTTTTTTCCCGTAGAGTCTTGAGGGTCGGTGAATTTTTTTTTTCTCCTTACGCAAGGGGAAACATATTGCTTTCGATTTAGATGGAAAATAACTCCTTGGACCTCAATATATGAAAGAATAGTATTTTCCTCCAACATTTATATTTGAAATAGTGCAATTAACCTTAATATTTGAAACGTTTAAATAAACATTAATATGTTTAAGTATTTAATAAAAAAGATTTCCTATTTAACTCGTAAAATTGGGTTGAAAATAATACAATCAACTTTTCTATTTTTCCAATCTGTTTTACTCGTCATTCTACATGATGACCGTTATGTGGTTTATTTTGTTTAATAGCTTTGTCCTTATTTACACAGCACAGAGAAAGAAATTTATTTAATCATGCTGCCCAAATACATCGGGTTGCTACATTGCACAGCATACTGATCAATCCGTGATCGGACATATATAAATTTATAAATTACATTTTTTTGATATGATACAATATAATAGAAAGATAACATTTTTTTCCCCACATTATTATTTTACAATTAATATTAGTCTAGAAACTAAATACAAATATAATTGGTATTTAAATTTTTTTTTTATGTAAATATATATATATTTTTTATAACTT
>NW_027111080.1:718307-742774 GCF_000696795.3 Halyomorpha halys | reverse complement strand
ATTAATAAAATAATTATGTTTCTTTAAATAAAATATTTAAAATTCAAAGTAATTGTATTTACGTTTATGAAAGTGAGTAATAGTAAAATAGTCAATATTTATGTATATATAATTTTTTTAATTTCTTGTGTAACGAAATGTTTTGTTTTTTTTATTCTAGAATTTGGAAAGTATATAAGAATACGGAATAATTTATTATTTATTGAATGTATATTGGCCCCTTTGATCAATTATTGATCATTCTGTTATGCCTTTTATCAGAACTTTACGTGACCACTAAATAAGACCTTGATCGTTCCTTTGCATTACTTTACTTTTGTTCTTATGCAACCTCTTTTGTGAATTTATTCGATAGACCCTCTAATTTTCCTGAATTACCTAGAAAAAGTTCTTCATTAATGATACAACTAAACTTCAAACCATCGAAGATTACTAAATTTGTAGTCATTTTAATATTTGATTACATATAATTTTCTAATAACATTTTTATTATTCCCACCTTCATTTCATAAAAAAAAAAATAATAATAATAAATAAATAGTTATATTGTCCGAAAAACTATAAAAACATTTTATTTCTCATAGTTACCAAAGGCAGTTCCTTTAAGAGCAACAAACTTTATTGTTGGTCTGAAAACATTCTTTGAATAGGTGAACTCTGAGATAAAGACCATTGGTCGTCTAATGCCCCCTTGTTGATTCTTTTGTTGACCTTAAGTCAACTGAAGAAGCTTTGTTGATAAGTTGGGATGATACGTTTTCGAATCGGCTTTTTTTTATTGCTCCCTTGTGAAGGGTTATATTTGCGGTAAGTGTACTTTTTATTGAGAAAAAAAAAGGACATTTGGTGAAGGGTACTAAAACAGAGACCATTTGATTATATTATGTGTTTATATTTATTATTTTATTTAGGTTATTATACTTATTATTATAATATTAAATAACAAATGTGGTCCGACCATCTATTAGTTAATGCTACAAAAACATACAATTGTAATAACGGCTTAAAAGATAAAACTATACAATTTAAAAATTATTTATAGAAATACAATCATGATTTAGTTAATATAATACTGCTAAAATACAAAATTTAACAAAAAAAAAAAAAACAACTAAAATATACATAATTTGGAAAATTCAGCTAATGATAAATTAATAATATAATATATTTATGTATGAATTATTATTATAATCATAATACATAGTATACAAGACTAATATGTAGACAATCACCAAATATAGTAATTAGCTACTACAAATGTATGAAACGCGACTTGTGAAGATGATAATACTGATAATAATTTAAAACCAATAAATTACAAATCATAAAAGTAATTAAAACCAGGTAAGAAGTATAGTGTGAACTTAACTAATTATAAAATACAATAAACTATCTTAGTTATCTTTTCGGTAATCAAAAATTGTTTTATGAGATAGTAATATTTTTACTTAATTTTTTAATAAATTTACAAGTTTTATTATAAACTGTAGCAATTATTCTTTTTAAACACTCATGCTAATTATAAAATCATAATCACGTACAAACGTATTTATAAAGAAAAGTCTGGATTACGAGTAGGCTGAATTAATTTGTAAAATATTTTGTTTTAATAATTTCTTATTTTTTTTTTTAACATTTCGACCAATTTTCAGCAGGAAATAATGAACTGAATACAATTAGTCTAAATGAATGTAACTAACGAAACGGTATTAAAAAAGAATTACTATTTCCATTTTCACTCGAAAGTAAATTATGTATGTTTAAAATTAAAGTATAAAATAACTAACTAAATAAAGTTTTTTTTAAAATTATGAACAACTAAAATATGTTTTTTTATTAAAAAAATAAATATTAATCATAAGGATTAAGGAAAAATACTTAGGAATTCTTTAATCCCACATTGTTTAAAATAAAATTATATATTATTTTTTTGTTTATAATAGTTCTATTCCATAAAAATGAACAATGAAAATATGTTCCGTTACAACCCACGAATGGGTCAGTCAGGGATTCAGTACTTTCTAAGGAAGTACTTTTTCTTCAACTACGTTCTGCATGGAAGTGATTTGTTCATGATCAAGCTCAACTACAATAATTTTCCCCAATTAACTATACCCACTTTCTGAGGCAGGATGGGCCCCGTTGGGCTCCCCGAACCCACAGAGTTGACTCTCGGCCAAAAATGTAACAGGAAATAATTATCTGCCGCAGACGGATTCGAACCCAGGTCCTTTGAGTTGGTTGGACAGCGTATTTACCCACTTACTTAATCCGACCTCTCTATGAATATATATACATATAAAATTATATTATTTATAATCTTAATACTTTCTTGAAACTGATTAATATTGTTTAATTAAATAAAATTTGTATCCATTTTAGTCTCAAAACATTTTTATTATATTTATAAGTCTGACATTTCGGCCAATTCGGCCATCTCCAGGGACATTCTTAGTACAATTTTAAAACTAAATCATATAAAAATTTTTTAATCTAATTGTTTCGATAAATTTTTAACAAAGAAGGTGACTGTTATAAATATTTTTATTTATATTTTAATGTGAAAATTGACTAACTAGGGTAATTTGTTGGATTAACCTGAGCACAACAACCTGCATGAAGTTGTTCTTTAAATGATTTAGTTCTAAAATTGTATTAAGATTGTCCCTGAGAATGGCCGAATCGGCCGAAACGTCAGACTTATAAATAGAATAAAAATGTTTTGAGACTAAAATAGATACAAATTTTATTTAATTAAATAAAATTATGTATTTTCATTAATTCTACTCTATAAATATTTGTTATAAGTATAATTGATTTTTTCTTCTGGCTTTTTATCTTATCTTTAGAAGAGCTTGTGGAATGTCAATTTGTTTACTTTTATCCATGATTCACGTTTTTAAAATAAGTAACTAAATAAAGTTTATTTTTATTATGAACAACGTATAATAATGGTTGCTTATTTTATTTATTTTTTTTAGTGATATTTATTTTAAATTATTAAATATTATTCATTAGAATTAAGGGTAGAATCTTTAGTACTGTTTAAAATAAACCTAGATAAGTATAATTTTTGGAAAATTTTATTTGTAAATTTCTATTCTATAAGTATTTACATATATGTTTTTTTTTTGTTTTTTTTTTAATGCAACATGAATTGCATAATTTATTCTAATATTTTGTAACATCAATTGAAAGTACAAGTGATGTAAAACGAGAAAGGAAAATTGAATATTCAACAGAATAAATAAATCCGTATATAAATAATTTAAACAAATTTCTGGATATATTAGTACATGATTGAATGGTTTCGGATTAACAGGGTTCAATTGTTTATGTATACATCAGCCCATGAAACTTGGTCTTGGCTTTTGTGTAAAAGTTAGAGCACCGTTTGAAGGTCGGAGGTCGAAAGAACGACCGGTTTGGAAATATATCACCAACCGGTGCCCCCCCTCCCCCGGTCATTCTAAATCACCTCTAGCTATTTCACACTACGTCGCCTCTATATTTATTAGTGGAAATATTGCCCCCAAAGCACTCAATTCTAACTATTTTAACTTTTTTTATGTATATTGTATTTTTTTTTTCTTTACTCCTATTCATGATTCTATAAGATTTATGTATTGTATATATTCGTACTCGATTTTACTCTGTTGATTATTTTAACGAGTTCATAAATATTAAAATAAAATCTAATTGTTTCTTTACTTCCATTCATGATTCTATAAGATTTAACTATTGTCTATATTCGTACTCGATTTTACTGAGTTGATTATTTTGACGAGTCCGTAAATATTAAAATAAAAACTAATTGTTTCTTTACTCCCATTCATGATTCTATAAGATTTATATATTCGTACTCGATTTTCCTGAATTGATAATTTTGACGAGTCCATGAATATTAAAATAAAAACTAATTGTTTCTTTACTCCCATCCATGATTCTATAAGATTTATATATTCGTACTCGATTTTCCTGAGTTGATAATTTTGACGAGTCCATAAATATTAAAATAAAAACTAATTGTTTCTTTACTCCCATTCATGATTCCATAAGATTTATGTATTGTCTATATTCGTACTCAATTTTACTGAGTTGATTATTTTGACGAGTCCATAAATATTAAAATAAAAACTAATTGTTTCCTATTCTACACCCTATAAAAAAAAAAAAATGTTTTTTGATGTTATGAAAATTCGTATTTTACAGTTTCTCAAAGTGGAAATAACAAACATCAACTTTGTTGCCGTCGAGAATACAAGAGCTTAACAAAAGATGAGATCGGGTAGTCTCTTCTTTTTCAGATTCGAATGCTTTTCTCTATTTTTTTTTCCCTTGAAATATTTAATATTTTGTATTTATACATCGTTTATTATTGCTAGTAATGAAAACTGGTTATTCTTTACTGACTCACACAATTTTGATCCAGATATACTCACAACTTTTATTTTCAGAAACTCTCATACACTTCGGCCCTCAGGCCATTTTCAAGAAAACAACCTATAAAATTTTTGTTTTTATATTAATTACATTGTTTCCTTAACAACATACTGATATATTTGACTATACCTTAAATATTGATGTCTTGTTCTTTAAAATATTTTCAGCAGGCTAATTGCCCATGTTATATCTTTAAAATAAATTGAATATTAAAATAACATTATAACAGTTTAAAAAAATGTTTTTTTAATTGATTATTTACTTACATAACTTTTTATATTTTAAATCTAAAACTTTTTTTACGTAAATAATCTTCTCTTTTTCCACTTACAAATATTATTTATAACAGAACCTACCTTCAACAGGTTAGGACTCTGTTCTCACCTAATCATTAAAAATAATTTTTTTACATTTAATACAATTTAATTAACATTCAATTTTAATTTATTTGCTTATAATTTATCATTTCTTAAATCCATAATTACTTACTATATTTTATTATATATGTATTTTTTTTTCATTCATTTCACATATGCACTCACCTATACATGCTTTTATGTGTGTATATCTATTATATATAAATCTGTACAATTCAAGGATTTGAACCTTTATCTATTTACCAACTTTTTTCTAATAATTACATATTTGTTTTACTCAAAATTTCAGAATAATGGTGGTTTAGTCCTTTAGAATCTGTTTTGAAATTTATTGTATAATTTATATTTCCTGAGATGTAAATTGATTCTAAAATTTTTCTTCTAAAATTATTATTTTCTTTTGAATGACCTTGAGATTTTGAAAATTAAAATCATGTTTATTTTGAATTACATGTTGTATTAATGTAGTTTTCTTTGGGTCCTTTTTTATATTTTTTATACCATTTCCATCCATTTTTATATACTAATCCAGATTGATATTTACTATCTATTGGGTCCTTTGTTCTACTATAATAATTTTTTTATTTATTGTTTCGTTTGAAACATAATAAAATTTCTTTCATATCATAATTCTTAAAAGACCTTTTTATCCCTTCTGACAAACCTTTTATATAAGTACAACTTCAGTATTTTTTATTTTATTGCATTTTCTTTTATTTTTGTCAATTTCTTTTATTTTGGATTTTTTTATATTTAATTCCCATATTTTCTTTATTAACCCTTTAGGTTAAAAGTTTTTTTGAAACATATTAAATAACTTTTCCTCTATTTTCACCAATCTAATTTAACTGTTATTTTTATTGCCTTGTTAAAAAAGTTATTAATACCGTTGTATTTCATGTGAATAGGATGACAGGATAAATAATTTAAAATTATATTACTGGATGTTTCCTTTTTTGTCCATTCTTGTTATAATGTATCTCCTTGCCTCATTATCAACATGTCCAGGAATCTTAAATTGCCTTATTTTTCTATTTCCATTAGAAAAATGAAAGGTGCTTTAGGGAATGATTTTTTTAACAGATTTAAAAAAGCCCTGTTTGACTATTTCAATAATAACAGTAAATTAAAAGAAATAATCATTAGTGGTAAAATAAAGCCGCATGCATATTAAATAAAATAACGAAGACTCATAAAATTGTTTACATCATTATTTATTTTCAAGTTGTTTTAGTATCTTAATGAGTTATTTTATGGCTTCAGAAAGTTTTTATTACAGTGATCATTCGAAAATGATGAAGCCGTTAAGTAGAGAAGAAGGCATAATGAGGTTACATTGAGTGTAGTACAAGTACTTTGTAAAGTTGAAACGATAGCAGCGACTGATTTAATGAACACGCTCGAATAAGCCGCAAAGTAATTAGTTGAAAAAGAGTAACTACAATAATTAGTCGGTGACGTTTCAACTCATTAAAACTTCTACAAGTCTCCGTTCCAAGACCTCCTCTAATTTCATTGAAAAAGTTCTGTTTTGCATAGAAATGGCCTCGTTATTGAGAACTAAAACAAGGGAATAGGAAAATAGCTAAAAAAAAAGTTTAGAAAAAATAGCTTTTAAAAAGAATTAATGGTAATTGTTCGTTAAAACTTAATAGAGATCAATAACTGAGGCTTTGCCTTAAAAAAACAAAAAAAAAAACACCCAAAGTCCATTTTACAGTTTTTTTTTAAAACATTTTTTTTTTTATAAATTATAAGGTGAAATGTGAGATTTTCTCAAATCACTGTTATTCAACAGCTTTTGTAGAAAATTCTTACGCCCAAGACATTCGTAAACAAAATCGGATAGGGGTACGTTTAGTATATGGGATATTTTAGTATATGTGGTAGTTTGGTATATGTATATGAGGTAAACTAGTATGTCTGCCTTATTTTGGGTTATAAGACCGTAATAAATATCATTGATTATTTTTTTATTATTGTAATATTATTATTGATTATTAAAATATGATTATTTTTTAAAAAATATTTTACCCTTGGAACTCTGTTAAATTAACGTTCGTTGTTGCCTTGCTCACCTTTATTCTACATTCAGATCTCGTTTGTCACTCTTTGTCATGATTTCCTTTTTCTTTGAATCGATGTACATAAGTATTTATGAAATATAAATTTTTACTTTTTTTTTATTATACATGCACATAAAAAAGATTTAACGATCACGATATGTTTTGGAATATTATTAAAAATAAACCAACATTATTTTAAATTAAATCGTAATTGTGTGCTCGTAGTTAATAATAACCCTTGATTGTATCCCATATCACAACCCACGAAGAATGGTGGTGCAAATTGGATAGTAAAAATAAATCCCATCAAATCACCTTTACCCTTGGTCGTAAACCTGCCAACTGCCCTACAGCATACTTTAATAATGTTGCTCTTACCCCTGTTAAACAGATCTTTAATCTTCCAACGCTACCTTGGACTGCATCTGGACAAACGATCTAAACTTCCATTTCATTTCAAAAACTTATCTACACAACTATATATAATAAGCCCTATCTGGACATACGGAATTTAGCTTTGGGGCTCCACTAAACCTTCGGATTCCTCTCGTATCCAATCTTTACAATCCAAAATCCTTCGTAAAATCTTCAATGCTCCTTACTTTGTCAATAAAATCATACTCAAAGACCTTAATGTTGCATATGTAAATTAATGTAACTGATCTAGCCCGAATTAGATATCATTCCTTCCATTATAAACTCCCTAACCATCCAAATCCACTATTTTCTAACCTTGCTTCCTCTTCCATTCCTGACAATCTTCCGAGGGGCTTGAAAAGAAGATGGCCACGAGATCTTCTAATGTAAAGTCGTTATTAGAATGCTACCGATGGGTATAACTCCGTTATAAAGTTACATCAAATTTACTGTATCGTAAATTTAAATTAAATTTTTTTTTTTATCATTTTATCATTGAGATAACATTGTGTAGCTGTAATTTAATTAGTAATATAACAAACCATATAATAAATACTACTTTCAATAATTATCTTCTTTATATCACAGAGGCACATCAAATTATTTGATAGCCTCCAACACTGTACTACCCCACTATTCCAGACATTAGCTGCAGCAACACTGTTAGAAAGGTGGCAAGCAAACAGTCTCAAACTGGACAAAGGACTACTAATGTACTACTGATTAGACAACTGGTGAGATCTGACAGCAGACACCAGTCCGTTTTTCCTTTCTATATCCGTCATATTTCCTTTCCTCTGTCCCTTCTTAAAATGCATCAAATCCAGTAAAAACAAATTCAATTTCATCAATTCTCACTCCGCTCCCCTCAATATCAAACCTTAAACATCCATGGGGACTTAAAATGAAAAAAAAAACTTCTAAAATTTTTGATTGACTCCCTTTTGGATATTATACTCCGCTTCATAAAGGTTTGTGACTTACTATGCTTACGTGTGGTTATATTATTTTTTAAATGCCAAAAGTAAGTGCGTCATTTTTTACGAAGTTAAAATCTTGGATTGACGCGTCCAAAACAGTTTAAAATTGTTGTAAAAGCCTCTTAATACTCAAAAAATATTTTAAGCCAAAGGAAATCGCATATAGACTGATATGTCAATACAGATGAACTTTATTGGTATTTTTCTTTCTGTTATTGATGTAACATAATCAGGGATTGTAAAAACAATCCAACAAAAAATAGAATCTAAAAAGATATTACAAGAAATTGTCAAACCGATGACACAATCCCTCTACAATTTAAATGCAGTGTGATTTCAATTTGCTTACTAAGAGAAATAAAATGACTATAAAAACGTATATTGAGTTATAATGTAGAATGGAGTAGCTCACTAAAACTCTGTTTTATCTTGTTTTTTTTTTTTATTGTATTTATCAGTTTATCTTACATATTTTAACTATTGTCTCTTATTACTTTCCTTATATATTTACATATACATTTAGGTAATTTTCGGTTTTTTGTTTGTTATTATTTTTTTTTATCGAATTATTGTTATTTTTCCTGTTTTACTAATTTATGTTTTTAATTGTTAAGTATGTTACTAGCTTTAATTATTTACATGTTTTCGTGTATAAAAAAAAAATTTTAATTCCTTTTGCTATTTATTTTTTATTCAGAACCTTTTGTAGGCTAATCAGTTTATTTTAGCTGTCGTATTATATATCTGAAGATTTTTAGCTGTATATTTTGTATTTGTTACTGCATATTATACAGGTTTTATTGCATATTGTATGCAAGTATAATATGCATATTCGATATAAATATATTAAGCAGGGAAAAACTTTATTAAAAAACAACAAAGGTATGCTGCCCTGCTTAATTGGGTTGCTAGCTAAACAATATACTTATTCTTATATAATCTGAATTTTTTTTTGATTTTTTGAACGAGTAAACAAGTAATGAAGTATAATAATAGAATTTTTTTTTTCTTCCTTCTTTTTATACTTATTTATTTTTTATTTATAATCCCATTTTTTTTTCTATTTCTTCCTTTTTCTATCCTTTCCTCTTTCTTTTTTTTCATAGTAAAAATATTCAGCATATTCTGGGTATTTTTACTTACGTGCCTCGGTGATAAGATAGGAAAGAGTCTTGTCTAGTCCTGTGTAAACTCCTTTTTTAATAATTGTAATTCTATTTTTTTTATAATTAATAATCTTCGGGTTTTTATACCATACCGATTATCATCTTTATTTAATTTTCTTTTTGAGAGATTTGTTCATTTCTGGGGAAGTTAAAATTGTTTTACTCCATCCCGGAAGTTCGTTAGCTATGATTCCCACCTGACTTAGACCCATATAAATTTAATCTATTATTCTAAGGAAAAATCAAATTAATACATTTTTTTAATTACATTCTATCGTTTTTTATCGACAGTATTGCTAATTTTATAAGAAACGAAGGACCTATACAGGCTACTCCGACATAAAAACACAAACCAGATAAGATACTAAACTATTATGAAGGTTGGTCCATTGTCGTATCCGGACAAATATTTTCTCCCTACATTTATTATTTTACATTTGGCGATAATTTCCTATGATTTTATATATAATCTTTACACTTTCTTTAGACTGGTTTATTATTATTATTGTTTTAATAAAATAAAATTTATCCAATTTTAGTCTCAAATTGAGGATGGCCGAAACGTCGGACTTGGAAATATAGATAGTTTTGAGACTAAAATTGGATAAAATTTATTTTATTTAAACAATAATTACCAATGATGTTCCGGCCACAATACTTGTCCAATACTCATTACGAAACATATTGGACCAGACTGGGCACGCGTTAAGCCCTATCTTATCCATTGCAAATTGAATACCGATCAGATACCAGGGATTTGGTCAATTGTATTCGGACTTTGATCTTTGTAATTGGCATTGTCCTGACGTACCAGACATTCCCGGTTTGGCTGAAGAGGAGTTGAATAGGGGCCTTTCTAGTCTATGATATAATTCTGCTCAATGTCAAGATGCAGTTGCTTCTAGGTGGTGTCTCCTTCATTCAAGCATGGGTAAAAAATATTTTATTTTTGAAAACCAAAGAAGGAAAACCGGCTATGACACTTTTTTTAAAATTGAGTTTTTGGTGGACAAGAATATATAATGGAAAGCTCTATATGTCTGTGAGGTCAAATATTTAAAAAAATTGTTTTATACTTGTTTAATGTGGATTCGAAAAGTACCTATAAGGGAGAGGGATAAAATTCTATTTCTACGTGTAAAAAAATACTCATGAACTTCCAACAGTTAAAACTTAAAAATTAATAGTAATTATCTGATAACTGACTGATTTAAAAACAAAATCTGAAAATAAATTTCTTTTAAATATTTGTCTCAATAAATTAAAATTTCATTCAGTGTTATTAATTACATTATTTCTAGGACAAATTCACTCTTTCATAATTCTCATTTATATTTTGAATTCAGTTCGATTTCAACCTTTTAATTTTTCTTTTCCTTCCCATAAAATATTTTTTGTTTAAAAAAAAATATTGTAAAAAAATATTTAAAAAAAAAATGTAGGATGAAAAGGTTGGAGATGAGATGTTTTTAGCCCAAAACATCCTCAAAAATAAAGATTTACCTTAGATACATATATTTTAGAGTTGTCGAGATTCGATTTTTTTTTTTTTTTTGTCGCATTCAAGTTTTTTGACATCACCTGTGTTTTCTCTGTGGTTGTATAGTCACAGAAAAAAAAAACTTTTTTTAGCACCTTCACGGAAACTATCACCCAAATCAGACGAAACTGTTAAAAAATCAAAGGGTTCCGAACTACTCGACTGCAGCCGATCTGTTTACCTTTGATGGGTCAATAGATCTTGAAGGACTCACGAGTTGAGATAGCATTGAGCTATTCTCTTTCATCGTCCAACTTCAAAGGACCCCATAGCTAAATGCTACGTGACCAGCCAGTCTTTTCAAACAGTCTACTGTTGCTATTTTTAACTTGCTAAACAATAACGCGATTTCTTAATCGTTTGTCTTCTGTCTTTTCTTTGTGACGATTAGATAAATTTTAATCTCACTTGGTTGAAGTTACATTGTGAATTTCAAGCACCTAAGTACCCAATGTTTTCTCGTATTTCGTTCTTTCATATAGTTTAAAAACTAATTTTTTTTCTTTAATGGAAAATTGTCTTCTTAAAATATTAATACTTCTGCAAATAATTCTTCCGTATTATTATTTTTGTTTCTTATTGATTTTTTCTTCGAAGCAGCTAGTAGAAGGGAACAGCATAAGGAAGTTAGTAGAAGGGTAAAGTCTACAAAGAACAATCAGTAGAAGGGAGTAGTTTAATAGGAACAGTCAGTAGAAAGGAACAAGGAAACTAAAGAAAAGGCAATGTAATTCTGAAATTTGGGAAAGGATCCCGAAATATCAAAGACAAATGAATAAGAAATAATAAAAAAAAAGGAACAATTAATTTCTCAAGTATTAATATATTTGCTACAGTTTATATACCTATAATATATAGGTACATTACAATACCCAAATTATATTTGTGCATTTGGTTCTGCTGATCTGAATTGGGTAGAAGGTATTAAAACATTAATCATATATACGAATTGCGTATAGGTTTTTTTTTATTTATTTATAGGGATTATTTTTATTTATTATAGGTTTTTTTAATTTCTATTTATTTTTATTTATATATAGGGTTTTTTAGTTATAGGTTTTTTTTTTTTTTTGCGTATAGGGATTTTTTTATTATTTTATTTATTTATTTATTTTTATTTTATCATGCCATAGGCGTTGATGACCAGAGGGTTTTACGCCTTTAAGCAACAATCAACAACAGGGTCTAAGGAGCGTTAAATAAAACATATAAATACTGTGGATATGGCAACAAGAGATAAAAATTACCATGTCTAGAAAGCTCTTGGGATGGAAGACATCTCAGATTTCGCTAATGAAATTTTACAGAATAGTAGTGAGACATTTCTAAAAATAGTTTGACAAGGAGAGGAAGCAAGAAAGATTATTATATACAAAAAAAGTTGAGGAGGTTGACTAAAATGTCAGTTTATCCAAGATGGTATTATGGATCTTATCTAAAGATACCAATGACTAAAAGTGAAAAAAGAAGATTTTGGCCATTTTTGACATTACTACTTTTCCCGCCCTTCTTAGGGTATGTACAAAGCAATATACACTGCAGAAGTAAATGCTGTTAGAGAATTAGTTTTATTTGGAAGAATAAGTTATAATTATACGTAGAAAGATTTTCATTTGGATTGTTGTAGTCTGTTGTACTTTTGTTGAAGTTCGTACGAGCATGTGTCAGACAGTTCTTTGAAATATGGTCATCCTTATTCTTCGGAACGATGAATTAAAATTCAAGACAGGATACAACTCAATTACAGCGAGATAGTGTTGAGGACTAGAGCCCCCAACATTAGCCAGGCATGTCACGTCCTCTGAGCTGGTGAGGAGATAGAGGCTCGCATAGGGAGGTGTTCAGTGGAGAAGTGTCTACGACAGAAGGAAAACAGAAACAGGACTTCTGACAGGGGTGTTAAAAATCTCTGTGAAATGCATATGGTTTCCTTCCATTTTTTTTTTACCTTTGTGGAAGTTCCACGGGAGATGGAAGCCACCTTGTACTGGAGAATGGAAAATTAAGAAGAGGAAGCTGTGTATACTCAAAACCATGTTAACGTTTTTACTGTTGCTCTTACGCAGCCATACGTAAATAAAGTAAGTGATAGGGGCATTAATGCATCTTCTGCTAAATGTTTTATCGTGCTAAATTAGTTGTTCCCAACCCATAGATGTCCGGAGAGAATTGAGCCTGAAATAGAATCATACGCGGCCACCCCCACTTCTGACTAGAAAATTTTCAAAAATTAGAATAATATCCAAAATTCAAAATCCATGTTCCGCTCCATCCACGCTACGCTCATAAAACCATTACTTTGGAAGCTGGAATCTAAATATCTTGAGTATCGATATATGGTCAACAATCGATTGTTTCAATCTTTATTTAACAAGTGGTATTAATATTGAGACAAAAAAAAAAAATTATTGGATGTGAAAAATAAAAATAAGTTAATGTTAATTGAAATCTAATTAAACCTGCCCAGGTTAAAAAACTAAAATTCATACTTTTGTTTTGTTCTTTAAATTTTGTTTTGTTTATGTCCCATGAATTTTCTTTTTTCATTGTCATTAAAATTTCATTTAAATAAAATCAAAAACTATACACTAGTAATTGGACACCTTTCTATAAAATCTATAAAAATACATAGATACATACAGCATCTTTATTTTTTTCCAAATAATTTTTTTTTTTTATATAAGATTTACCCTACTACGGTCTTGAGTGCCAGTGTAGTCCTAAAACCTTTATAAACTTTTATATAACATTTATTATTTATTCATTGATTCTTAGTACATTTAGGTACTTGGTAAACTTATTTACAATGAATGAATTTAAATTTTTTATTTTGTTTATATGGAAAAGTCAACGGTTTAGCTCCTAAAAGATTAAAGGAATCTTAGTAAATTTACAGAAATGACTCATTTTTCAATACTAACATGCATTTTATGTTTAAAAATAACTCAGTCTGCGTTATTCAACAAGTGCACCCAATGTCCTTGAAAAATAAATATAGAACAATTTCAGATGTTTGGACCGGAGTTTTATTGTATTAGGTGTATTCATGAGGTGTTAAATGTAAAATGTTTTACCATGTTAAATGTTATTAGGATAGGATTGTAAGCAGCCCTATTTGAAGTCATATTAAATGTTAAATGCATAAGAGCTCCTAGTGAATTTTCTCAGTAACTTGTTTTAAAATCTTTCTTCCAAAACTTCATGTTAACTTTTATGTTTTGATTAAAGTAATTTATTACAAGATACCTAATTTGAGTGAAAAGTAGAAGTTGTGTTAAAGTTTGGCTACTGAGTGCCTTGTTAATCTTCTAACTTGTGAGGAAGAAAATCAAGATGAGCTAATTGACAACTGTCATTACATTATTATTATTGTCATTGCTTTATTAGTTTTTAAAACATCCAAAACAATACTAACTCAATCAAAACACAAACTACGAGTAACCTACCACAACAAACAAAATGGTGTCGAACTTAGCTGGTCTGCGGCGTGACGTCATTCTCCATTAGTAACTGACTCACAATCATATCATGTGTTAAATCGTTGAAACATGGTAAAAGAAGAAAATTTTTCTCCATTTTACATTGCGTTTTTCCATTTAATATGTTAAACTAAAGATCATGAATTACTCTATTCTTAAAAAAAAAAAATTAATTTTTTGCGCTCATTTCTTGTTTAGTGCTAAATTCAGCCATTAAGAACACTCACTTAACGAAAAAATTAATAAAACCTTTTAAATAAAAATAAATTTACTAACATTGGAGTCCTCATTGTACATTGTAATCTTTAACCATTTTTGCGGGATACACTTTTTCAAACACTAATATATATTTCCAAATTAGTAGAAATCAAAAGTTTTTTATTTATTTTAATTATAAATATCATCATATTTATTTATAATTATATAACACATTTATTTATAGTTTATAAGATCATCAAAAATTCCTCTTTTATTTATTTATGTATTATTGTGGTATTAAATGATTTCGTTGAGATATCCATCTATTCGAGATGAAAAAGGTCAATAGATGGAAGAGGAAACCCTAGAGATTTCCTTAATCCCTGGAGATACTAAATGGAATCTTCTCCGTCGTTATGATGGGATAATCTTTTTCTTATCGATCTAGGATTATTTCTTTAGGGAATAACTTACACCTAATTCTTATAAAGAAATACAACATAAACAGAAGAAAAGAAATATATTCAACAAGTATTGCATTTATATTTGTCATTTCTATGGCTTTTTGACTTATGCTGATTAGTATTGACGTCAGAAGAACTTCAAGTTAGGTCAAACCTTTCTGTGATCCAGTTATTATTTTTAAGAAGATCTAAAGGAGTTAACCTCATTTTTTTTTTTTAGTTTTAATATTTTAAATCAAATGTTTTAAAAATATCTTACTTATTTATTTATTTCTACTTTATTTATTATTGTTAAGATTCAGAAATATTTTTTAAATGTGTGATTTGGCCCTTATATTATAAGTAATGTGCTTCTTTCTCCTGTAAGAATTAATAAAAAATTATAACAGTCCTTAAACTTGTCGGCTGAAGTGAAACTTCTTGAAATAAAGTTACGTATTGAGATTTTATCTATAATGATCATGCGTTCTTTCTTAGAGCTCAATGCAGAAAATATTGGTTCCAAAATAATAATATTTATTATTAGAATAAAAAAGTCATTTAATTCTTGTAGGACATTCTAAAAGTTGTAAAAATGGTAAAAAGGCATTATGAGATGGTGAGCATAAAGACCGGCACTACTGAGATTGCTAAACTCCTCTAACCTCCTACTATCCTATTACAATACAAAAATTCTCCTACTAGACCTGACTTGACCACCTCTGCCTCCTTTTTCCACTTCCGTTTCATCTCCAGTCACAAAATCAATTCAGTGTAATTTTTTTATTGAGTTACAGAACGTTGGTAAATAAGTTTCACTTTAACATTATCTTGGATGTTTAAATAAATGCTTATCAGAATATATAATTTATATGTTTTTATTTATTAGCTGTAATATTTCTTTATTATTGCTGTAATCTTTTTTTTCAAGCTTTAATATTTCTTTATTATTAATTTTTTGTTACTATTTTATTTATTATTTCTATATATATTACTGATTTGTCCTATACCTATAATTTGCATGAACACTAAGAACTCTAATTTCCACTGCCCTTAATTTTGGCAGATTTTATTATTATTATTCAATAAATGAAGGAATATCAGTAAAATAAATTTAGATACAATTACATAAGTTAATTCAGTATATTAACTTTATAGTGTCCGTGACCCCAATTGGGTAAAAATTGCACTACTACTAAGAACGGATATATTGGGAATATTCAAACCTATTAATATCTATATTATTATTAATGAATTAAAATTTATAATTCTGTTATTATTGTTTTAATGGTTGGTATCGAATAAAGAAAACCTAGTAAGTATAATTTATTTTTAATGTATAGCGACATGTTAGCCTATTTCAGGGCTTAACAGAACAAAATAGTCATCTGAATATAAGAAACAAAAAATTAGTATAGAGCTGGAAGTACATAGGTGAAAATTGAGTATAATACATAGGAAAATATTAAAAATCATAAAACATATTATCGGTTGAAAGATTATATCATAGTTTTGAAAATTCTACTCATAATTACTTGAACTAAACATGTCCCGTTTCTGGCATCAGGCATCAGGCCTCTAATCGAAGGTTACTGAAGATTTCAAAGGTTATGTGCTTTTATCAGGCAGGCGGTATCTTTGTGTATACCTGTTTTGTTTTTTTCCTCCACGGCCTCTTACTTTTTTATTATTTTATTCCTCTATTCATTTTTTATTGTCATAATGGAAAGAAGTATTGAGGATTTAGAAAAAAAAAGCTTAGAAAAAGTTTTTTCATATTATATTTTTTGTTTTGTGTTATAATAATTTAAGTTATCATTACAAATACAATATTTAATGACCATATTTACAGCAAGTAAAAATGCTTGAAATATGCTGTAAATAAATTTTAAACATAAAATGAAAGATTCTAAATGATACATTATTTGTTTTGTCGAAGTAGTGTATTTCGGGGGGAAACATTTAAAAGACATATATTTATATTAGTAATAATAATAAAGGCTTAACGAACCCGAAGGTTCGATGCCGATACCACCAAACGCTCTCCGCATACATCCTTCCAGTGATGCCCCTTTAAACCTAATTCCACTAAATCTGTTTTAACGCAATCCTCCCATCTACGTTTCGGTCTACCCCTTGGACGTTTACCCGTCGGTTCAGTGTTTATTAACATTTTAAGGATCCGCTCGTTACTAAGCCCTACAACTTTACATGCCCATCGTATACGCCGCAATGCTATAACCCGAATTATATTTACCAGGTGTAGATCACTTAATTCAGCTTTTATATTAATCTGAAATTTATTTTTTACAGTGAGCGAGTATTACTGGAATTAAGTATATTATGTGATATGTTATTTGTATTTTTGACGTCGAACTTCCAACCTTCTGTTTTCTATTTTGCTATTATTATTAGGTTTGACCAGAACTTAAAGGTTAGAACCAAAACTATCATGATATTGGTGGGAGCTTGTTACTCCTTTTGTGTTTCTTCATTTGCTCCCTAATTTTATGTTAGTATAAATTGTTTGGAAAAAAAGGCCATTATTATTTATTATTCAAAATTATTATGCCGCTGAAACAGCCAGAACCGACTTTTTTTCTTCAAATGCAGTGAATCCTTATCTATTTCACATTAAACAATTCTCGATTCCAAAATGTTTATTTATTATTTTTTTTTCCATATTTATGTTGAAAAGTTCATCTCTCACCGTAAGCATTTACTTGAAACATTTACTTTACTGTCCTTATAAGAAATATTTGTTGATTCTATCTTTATTGCTATTTATTTTTTTTTTACTATTTTTATTTCATTTTATTTTTACGATTTATTTTATTCTTACTATATATTTTATTTTTACTTAAACTTAATTTCTTTATGTTGTTTATAATTTATTTTTTTTAATTTTTGTTTTATATTGTTATCATTTATTTTTAGTCTCTATAAATGGTATGAATGAGTACTTTCATCACTAATAGTTATTGCCCTTGGTTGTAACAAATTTTATTAAATATTATTTTTAATTGAAGACTATTTTTATTCCTCAAACAATTTAAAATATTTTTTCTTTCTTTACCTGGAGTATGACGAGAGAATTCATATTTGTTCTCCGTCTTGCCGTTTCTCAGTATATACGCTCGGCTTAACTTCGAGGTCAAGTTATTTCTTAGGAAAGAGTTGAAGAAAGTGGAATGGACCAAGAAGGGGGAGGTCCAGTGATGTATGGAGGGGTTGAGGACCGGGGGCGGTTCCAGGATCGTTACTGGAGGAGTTCTCTAGCTCCTGCTCCAGTAATTACTTCTTGTCAAGTGCCGCCTCCTTTGTCTCTTCCATTGTACAACACTCCTTTTATTCTTGATTTATCTTGTTCCTAAATGCTGAAGTATCTGCGACATAGAGCAGGAGGGCTTGGATATAGTTGGAGTGTTGTACTTTCTCTCTAGATGATGGATGTCCTTCTAATTCCGTATTACAAGAGCGGTCGTTACATCTCGAGTACCCGTGGTACCGCTTGCTTAATAAAACTTTATAGATCAGTAATTTAAGCAGTTTTTTATTGTAAATAAATAAAATAAAAAAATGCATTTTCAGTTAAAAAATTCTATGTATGCCTGAATAGTACAAGAGCACAAGAGGAGAAAAAAGTAAGTTATTTCATCCCAATTTTCGATTACTTCAATGAAAACTATGTATAATTACTAGTCAAAATGGATGAATCTGTCAAGTATACGTAGGGGGAATAAAAATGGAAAAATAAAAAAATTTTCAAAAAGTTAAAAATAATTAATTTTTCATTCGGAGCTCTTTATCTTTAAAACTACTGTGGTAGTTTTCATGATATTCGCTAAAATAAATTGATTTATAGTTGTTCGGACAAATTTTCCTTTGCCAAATTTATATTCATATGCGATTATCATAAAAACTACTGTCCCTACAAAGATAAGTGTCATAAACTACTTTATAGTACGTTAAATTTCATTTATTTTGAGTGGTAGCAGACATATGTGAGTCATATATATTTTTTCGAAAATCAAACATTTTATACTAACAACTAGAAATTAACAGTTTGTGAATTTATTTTGTCAAATAACATAAACTCTCTCTACTCTTACGAAGGGAAAGGTCATAAACTACTTTATAGTCCATTAAACAAGCTTTGATTTGAGTGGTAATAGACATCTATACGTCACATAATTTCTGAGATATAGATTTCTCAAAATAAATTAACTAACTACTAATCTTCGAGTAGATTTTTAAGAAATGTTGCTTTTTAAAAAGCTATATCTCGAAAACTATTGAACGTAAATAGCCTCTATTAGGGCTAATATTTCAGAAAATTTAATGTCCTTTAAATAATGTTCTCTTAGATTTTCTAGTGTTGTTGGTAGTTTTTAAGATATAGACCAACGAAAAAATAATGTTTTTTAAAGTTTTGATACAGCCGTCATTTTTTATTCCTCCTACCTTTATTTGGGAGACTCATCAGTTTTGATTAGCAATTATACATAGTTTTTATTAAAGTAATCAGAAATTGGGGTGAAATAACTGCCTTTTTTTCTTCCCTCCTCTGTGAAATAATACAACAAAATCTAGTCATTTTAATAATAACTTTCAATTACTTAAAAATTAACTGAACAAGAATTTAAAAAATGTATTTATCCAAATTAGTAGTATATTATTAAAAAAAAATTTTAATTTTACAATTAATTCCTTATATTTTAAGTGCGTACTATTTAAATAATCTAGTTTACCCCTGCGAGAATTCTGGCATTACATGTATTTTCTTCTCTTAAATTCCTTTAAAATATACGCTCTATTATGCTCAATCTTATAAATAATATGATATATAATTAGGATGAATACTTTATAATGACTATCTTTAAGTAACAGTTTATGTAATAAGTAATTACCTCAGTAATTAGATTCACCTATTCACTAACTAATTGTATATTAACCTTGAATTGGACTCGGCAGGGTACACATTTTCGGTCGGAACCCACGAACCTGAATAATTTTAGACATAAAAATTAGAAGTTGGTTGAGCCTTTACTCTATTTTTGGTTATTTGAGTAAAATTATTATGTAAATTTGTAAAAATTAATTTTAACAATATTTATTGGTAATCAAACTGTATAAAGCAACTTAATAATGTTAATAAAATTTCATTCAATAAATACTGCCCGATCTCCAACGAAAAACTATATTTGTCGGTGATATAGTAACTCTTTTACGAAAATCTTGTAAATCTTTACGCAAAACCCAATTTGCTCTGGAAGTTTTGAAGTTTACTTTGAATATTAATTAATGCAAAATAGCAAAATATTTCCATATCTAGTAGTATTCATAATTAGCAGTGAATTAAGGTATGGGAAAAGAACGTAGTGGTATGTGATAAGTATCCCATAGCAACCAGGGTGCTGTGGAAACTAAACTTATAATAAGGTTTGACCCGTATCTAATTTGTGCGCTATCTCAAAAATGGTTCGTTTTTGTTTATTTAAAATTCAGGGCCCAAAATTTGTTCCGCAGGATCGTACTTTGGTATGAATCTCCAGATTTAATATTTAATATACAATTTGTACTGTTTTGATCCGCCAACTTACCTCGGTCAATGTTTTGAAAGCTCTCATTTATTTTGATAACTTTTATTAAAGTGCCAGTTAGAATTTAAGAATGGAAATTGAGATTCGTCACTTCTCTATGGAATTCCCTTTCTTTAAATACTTCATTCTTCGAAATCCATCGCTCCTAAGAGCCGAAATAGGAATCGATTATCTAACACTTTTGCAGGTACTGAGCTGTAGTTGTTTTAATTTCTTAATTATGCAATTAATATAAAAGTAATGTGATATATTATAACTTTTTAATTATTTTTTTTGTTTTATAGGTAAGAGGCAGAAATGGAAATGCTGTTGAAATGAAATGATGTGATCTCATGTTCCTATCGATGGTAATATTGGCTCCTTTTTAATATAAATAAATATATATTTATAATAATAATAGTGTACAGGGTCATGGGTTGAGTACTTTGTGAGGAAGCACTGTTTTCAGAACTACCGCTATACAAAGAACTGATTTTTTCAATATTACACTCAGCCACCAGATTTTTCCCCAATTAAGGGAACCCACTTTATGAGGCTGGGTGGACCTTAGGAGGGCTTCGTAACCTAACTATATTATTCCTCCTTGATTTCTCCAAAGGATTTGACACGGTTGACCACAACATCCTTCTTACCAAACTTCCTCTATCCAACAATGCTTTGCGCTGGTTTCAATCCTTCCTTTCCGATCGCTCCCAGTACGTAGTGGTTCCAGATAAAGCACCATCAATGACTCGACCCCTGACCTGTGGTGCCCCTCAGGGTTCATCGCTTTTCCCCACCCTTTTCGCAATCTACATCAATGACCTTCCCCTCTTTATCCAACATTCTCAATAGGTAAATGATCTCCAAATTTACCTTTCCTTCCTACCTTTTGACCCATTGGTTCCCACGGAGAAGCTTCAAGCAAATTTGATCAGAATTAAAAACAAAGCAACAAGAAAACAAGCTTAAGTTGAATGCAGAGAAAACTAAGGCAATCGTAATAGGATCCAATCACCTCCTGAAAACTATTCCTCATATTCCTAAACAACAATCCAATACAATTCCATACATACGTTAAAAACCTTGGTGCCACTAAAGACCAAACTCTTTCCTGGAAAAACCACGTCTCCGATATTTCCCGTCGTACCTTCTCCGCCCTAAAGTGTTTAAATTATCTTCGTCATCTACTTCCTTCTGAAAGCCGTAGAGTCCTGGTTACTTCTTTAATATTCCCACACATTGATTGTTGCTGTGTGGTTTACGGGAGTGTCTCTGGGGATCTCGAAGCAAAATTAAAACGTTTTATTTATTCCGTTGTACTGTTCATCTTTGAGGTCTCCAAGGACGCCTCTGTCACCAGATTTTATGAAGAGTTGAAGTGGATTTACCCTTTCTTTTCGTCGTAAATATTTTCTTGCTTCCTTCCTCTACCAAATTGTCCAATCCCGCGTTCCATCGTACATCGTATATCCTTCCAATTAAATCCTCAGTGCATTCTCGCAGATCTTTCCTCATCCTCTTTCCTTTGCAATTCTATTGCCTCCTTCATTCGTAGTTCTAATACCCTTCCAATCTTCAAATCCCGTATCTTCGACCTGTCCACCCAATCCTGAAAGAATAACTATTGAAAGCTTCAAACAAGGTTTATATATTTTCTGTATTTAATGTTTCAGATTTTAGATGATACTTGTAGATTTGTACATTAGCAGAAATTGTACCTTTCCTTTTATTATTTTTAGTTTTCTTGTATTTGATTTTTTGTTTTTTCCTTTTTGTTTTATGATATGACATACAGTATTATTTTATTTGTTCTATTTTTATTGTATATATTCCGTTCATTATTGTTGTTCATTTTTATTTTGAAATTCATTGTTTTATTATATTTTATGACGTTTTATAATTTAATTTTTATTTTGTACTTTACTCTAAGGCTTTAAAGCCTAATTTTGGCACCTGTATGTTATTCTAAAGAGATCAATCTATGAATAAATAAAGAATATTATTAGTATCAACTTGAAAAAGAGTTTCTCCATTATGGCCTTAATGTTCCATATTTTGCCGATTTAGCCAGAACCAGATAACCTTTTCTTGTTAAACTCGCTAACCATCCAAACCCACATGTTTCCAACTTAGCTTCCAGATAATCCTCCTAAGCGTCTGAAAATAAGATGGCCATGATACCTTCTACTATAGAAATATCATTGACTTTCTATCAATGTTTAGATCCTCCTACAATACTGTATCATTCCATTGTTATTAATATAGTTCATATATTATTCAATGATCATTTTTTTATAATCATGTCTTATTAAAATGATGTAAAAAAAAAAAACTATATATACCTGCGTAATTAATTGTAAACTTATGTACGTGATCTAAAAATTATAATATTTTATTTATTCAAGCTATGTAAATGTAACCAGAAATTTTTATTTTACACGTTTTCCGCTCTTTCGCTTTGTTGATATTTCGGAAAAGATATGTTCTTCAAACTGTTCTACGATACTGAACTGTAGCTTTTGACAGATCATTTATTATCAAATAAATTATGTTATTTTTTCAAAAATAGTTAGTTATCGATATAATATTATTACTACGCACTATACATCTTCACTACGCACTGAAATATGGAAACAAGGTGAAAGTCAGACTTTTTCGGGCAGTGAGCAACCAACAGCTCGTCACTAGACTATATCAGAAAGCGTGACCCCATCAGAAGGTGGGTACCTCACCCGATAAGATGTAACGCGCGTCACTGATAACACTTCCACTGCCTTCTCAATGCTAATAGCACCGTTTGCTGTTGACGAGTTTCCATTACGTAACGGGTGACGTCAGCTCTAACGTGTATTCGTCCTAATTACCGTAATTATTCTCTAACTAAGATAGGGCTGAGCCTTTAGTGAAAATGTCTCAAGATTTCTTATCTATTTTTTTAAAATGTTTTTTTTATAATAAAATTAAAATTATTGTGTAACTTATATATACATGCTTCGGAGGAATATCTGCATTATTATATTCTACCATAGTTAAACCCATTATTTTATTTGTCTTAGTGACATTTTGCTACTTATTTTATTACAGTGTATTTTATGTTGTTTTATTGCTTGTTATACAGGATGTTCTGCGAGTTTTTATTCCATGTGAATATCTGAGCTCTTCCTATGACTCATTATTTACTCTTTCTTTATTATTCACATCTTACGTTTCATAGCAATTTCTTCGCAAACATTTTTACTTTCTCTTAAACATCTATACAATAAAAATTAAATCAACCTTAATCTTCTGCCATCATTTAATTATTTTATGATGACACTGCACAGCAATGAACTAAATTCTTCATTTTAAAACGTACAGAAAACAAAATAGAATATAGTGATTTTTTCTAAAATAGCTCTAATGATTTTAAACTCGGCATGCAAATGAACAATTAAATGTTTTTTGTTATCAGCTAGGTCTTATCATCTTTGAAATAGTCTGACAAGGACTAAATGACAAATTAAAAAAAAAAAATCTTCCACCAAAGTACCTTTTATTTTGTTTAATTTAAAAGAACAAACAGTTTTAATTGTTAGCAATAATTAACAATGGATAAATACAAGATATTAAAGAATTTTGTGAATAACCGAAGGATGACAAAAGAAAAAAAAGAAACATCCGATTCAAAAGGTTAATCCCTCTTAAGGCTAAATGTACCCTTCCTGGGACACACCAGAATTTACTTTTCTATTTACTCTTGAACGGATGGTCCGATTTCGGATCTGTAAAGTGCA
>NW_027111080.1:695479-711007 GCF_000696795.3 Halyomorpha halys | reverse complement strand
AAATCTTACTAAAAATCGGTACATTTAGCCTTAACCACCTAGAAAGATCTGATGTTTCTAGATATCTAGTTTGTTATATTCTTGGAAGGAACAAAATTTATATTCTTTATTAACACCATGAAAAACTCAGAAATACGAATTTATATAGCTACAGAAAAATATAATTTTTTGACCATTATCCTCTTTCCTTGTTTTAGATTTTTTTTTTTTTTTTGTTTAGCATATCACAGCGATAATTTCAACACGATCCCACCAAACTACACAAAATTTGTGGACGTATTTAGGGTATTAAATGTAAGTAGTGTGAACTGCCCTAGAATTTTTATATGTTTGTGTTTAATTTATCTCTTGTAGAATCATATATTCTCTTGATGAAGAATATAATACTCGTCAATAAGTTATTGTTATCATTCAAGTTCGTTCATTAGATTGTCCATTGTTCGATAAGGAGAGAGTTCAATGGTCGACTTGCTGAAACATAGGAGTTACCTTCAGCTGTGGATAATTTTTTTTTTTTTAATTAACCTCTCTACTAGCGTTTTTTTAATTTAACGAGGCACTTCTGGGTCACCCAAAGGCTCTATAAAGTGAGTACCTGGGCACTTTGGTTATTTTGGGGTATAAACCTGGTAATGAAATGAAAAAATTATTTTATTCTGGGACATTTTCCCCTTAAGAATAAATACATGGTTTACACATTAAAATTTATTTCTGGCCTAAAATAAAAATGAAATTACATTGGGATATTGGCTTAACTACTGTTTATAATGTTAATCAATATATGCCTATTTATTTGATTATAATGATGCGGAGTTTTGGTTATACAATAAGTGGAGGAATAGGTCTTGTTCAAAGGAAAGAATGGATGAGGACTGGGGAATGGAGGTGGGAAGAATGGGAATTCCAGAAGGAGGTTGCACGTATGACGAAGGATTTACTAAAGAAGGCGGTTCTATAGGATGGCATATATAAATCAATCGGATGGGATCTGGTGTTTAATGAGTGGATGGATGAACGAAGAGTGAGAAGGATATAGGTAGTTTTTTTGATTTTAAGAACTTGGAATAGGAAAATACCAAGGAGATATTGCCTTCGGGAGGTTGGATAGACCCACTTCAACTCTGTATACCAGCGGGAGACTTTAGAGCGCCTTGGAAACCCAAAGATAAATCTTACAAAGCAATTCATCTCATCAGTCTCAACTCTAGTCCTGCAGATAGCCCTCCATAGACCAAGGAACTGTAGTCGAAGTGGGGGAAGACGAGAGAGGATACCAAGACCTGACGGGTGTTCTGAGCAATGGAATTACGGAATCTCAGGAATTTTTTTAGTACAGTTATGAATTTGAGTGTCAATATTGATTATATCGTTGCTTTGAAGCCTTTGAATAGAAAACAAAAATTTATTTTATTTTTAATTGGACGTATTTCAAAGACAGTACCGTCGACTAGCGTTGCGTTCTATACGTGGGCCGTTTTTTAGACTGCTTTGGATCTAGTAGGGTGTCACAGTTATCCCAGTCTGCGTAAAATCTACGTAATACGTCAAAAATTTGCCTCTATTAAAGCAAAGCAAATATATCTTGTTTATATGTCACTCCTTACCAAAGAACTGAACCAGGACCCCTCAATTATACTATATTTTCGTAGTATAGTATCTTCCTTTATTCGTTGCTCTTTATTTATTCATTTTATTAAGTTATTTATTTGTTCATGATAATTGCAACAAGGTTGAATATATTTGGAGTTGGAATGGGATGCTGACTTCATGATCAGATTCTACTCTCCTCCGTTGGGAAGTTGCTACCTTAATATTTATTTATTCAAATATTCGTGACCCCATTGTGCAAATATATCGACCTTAGAGCTCTAGCTTCCTCTCCTATTCTGTCCCTTCAATAGGCTTAGTTGTAGGATTCGCTTTGCAGGAATTTAAATTCTGATTATAATCTGCTAATATATCTGTGTAGTAGATCTTAATTTATTTAATTTTTTAAAAATATTTTATCATATAAAAAAATTGTATTTTTAATTAATTTTTTTTTTCCCAAACCGTCATGACGAATGACAACATACTAAATATATTTCTATTCTCTTTATTATTTGAGAACTCTGAGGTCAGTCAATAATAAAACAACTGTATTGTGGTAACGTTTAGAAAATTAATTGTTCCCATAATAATTTCAATTATTTTTTAATTGACTGTAAAAAACACTAGAACTAACTCGCACAAGGTTTCCAATAGAACTGTTACTCCGGACATTTTAAGATATGAGAGTCCTCTGGATTTGAGATGATATCCTTAAAATTATTTCTTGAACGACTTACGATTATTAACAGCGCACTGGTTAAAATCATTAATTTATTTAATATTTGAAGGGTATAAAACATTAAAAACAAACATTTAGAAGCGGTACTTTTCTTCATTTTTGACTAGGAAAATTTATAAGAATTACTTATTTAAAGTATATATAAAATTTCATTTCATAAAATTTAAAACATTATTTTCTATCAAGTTTGATCTTCTAAATTTATTTAAAGTATTGCAGAACATAAATAAAAAAGCAGTAATAAAGTTTGCCTCCTATTGATTTATTATGAAATGAAATATAAGAGATAAATAATTAAAAATAAGTCGCATTTGAATTTATGTTTTAATAAATATTACATTTCATGTAGATTTTTATTTTTTTTATTCCTAGCTTCCTGTTTTTTTTTTTATTATGATCTCAATAAAATCGGCAAGTGAGATGTTTTTAACGGACCCTAAGTGAAATAACGATGGGAACGAGGTAACGGAACAAAATCACGATGCCAAATAGGAGATTCGTGACGCTCCGAAGGAAACTAAATTAATAAGTTAGCTCTTCTCCCTCCTTGTCATCGTTAAAAAGTTGAGCAGGTTCGTTGAAAAGGAAATGAGGTTGGCGGGGGAGGGGAAAGGAGGGGTAGAGATAAAAGATTTACTTAAACCAAGCCCTCTCAATAACCATTTGATCAACAATACTTCCTTCGAGTTTTTTTTTTTCTTAGGTCATACGATAATATATCTATGAGATTATTACATAATATCAGTGGCTTGAGATAATAAAATAATTATAAGGAAGTTGCGTGTTTATAGTGGTCTGGATTATTGAATACCCAAGTTGCTGGGTCGTTCTCACCTTCCGAATTGTATATTTCAAATATCACAAATATCACACTACATCAAATATTTTGATATAGTGTTATTATTTATTTTTTATTTTTTTATATCATCCTTTTTTATTAAGCTAAATTCATACAAGTAATCAATTATTGATTTTAACCGTGGCGTAGAGATGGTAGTGACTGGCAATCATGAAGGTACTGAACCTGTTTCTGTTCAGAAAGAGATATGTACTATGCAATAACGTTGGTTCAGTTTCATTAGGATGATACGATTAAGAAGCAGTAGTTCATACCTTTTCACTAGGTCCTGGAATCCTCCAGCAGAATACGCCAGTTAATCGTTGAAGTACAGAGGTCCTCCGATTCCGGACACCGATTAGGGTCCGCTGGCATGATTAGGATAGAGTTTAGCAAGTGTAGGGGTAGTGACATCACTACTGCGTGGTCGCAGGTGAGCTAGGAACGATTAAATTTGTAAAATCTCGAAAAAAAAAAAAAATATATTTTTATTATATACTTAGCCAACGCAGGACAAGATCCAACGGTTGTAGAGGTCAGAACGGATTGGGGTAGATCGGTTGTTCGTTGCAGTACAAGAGCCAGGGTGAAAAAGAGGTAGGTATTTTTTTTTTATTATCAAGAATTTTATCCAAAATACTAGAAATTAACATTTTTAAAATTTATTTCGGAAAATATCATAAAGACTACTACTCCTACGAAGATAAATTATTATATAGTACATTTAACGAGCATTTAATTTTAATGCTGGCATATATATGTACGTCTTATGGTTCCTGAGATATACTTTTTCGTAAATAAAAACTTATTTTCGAACAACTAGAAGTCGACATTTTGTGAATTTAGTTTGTCGAATATCATGAAAAATACCATTCCTACGAACATAAAAATTATAAACTTTTTTATAGGCCATTAAACTAGCTTTAATTTGAATGCTAATGGACATCTGTACGTCAAATGGTTTTTTTAAATATAGTTGTCTCAATATAAATTCACTTACTACTGATTTTCAGTGCATTTATGAAATGTTGCAATTTAGAAAGTTGTTTCTCGCGAACTATTGAAAATAGCTCTGTCAGGGCTTATGTTTTAGAAAATTTTCTGTACATAAAATGATGTTCTCTTAGTTTTTTGTAGTGTTGTTGGTAATTTTAAAGAGGTGTAGATGGAGTAAATTTAAAAATGGAGCTCTGAGTGAAAAATAATATATATATATTTTTTTAACAGCCGCAATTTTGTATTTTCTCTACCTATGCTCTGCAGACTCATCAATTTTGACTAGTAATTATACCTAGTTTTCATTATTAATCAAAAATTGGGGTGAAATAACTACCTTTTTTTCTTCTGCTGGGTTCTTGTACTATTGGATGCATGGTAATGGTGGAAACAATGCAAGATACAGACAGACCGGTGGAAGTGACGCTAGCATACCCATAGGTCAGACCGAACCACCCTGCTTGTACTAAGACTGCTCTATTTTACTTAACGGTCAACCTGTTAATTTATATATATACCCTGATACTTAATTTGGTTTTGTATTTTTTTTTATAACTTAATATTTTTCCATTGTATTTTCTCTTTCATTTTAATAATTTTTTTTCATTTTTACTGATTGTTTCAATAATAACAATGAAGGCCTTACGAACCCGAAGATTCGATGCCGATAACACCAATCGATCTCTACATACATCCTTCCAATGATGCCTTTCCAAACCCAATTCTACTAAATCAGTTTTAACGTAATCCTCCCATCTACGTTTCGGTCTACCTCCCGGACGTTTACCTGTTGGTTCAGTGTTTATTAATATTTATGGGATCCCCTCGTTACTAAGCCATACAATCTTACACGCCCATCTTATACTACGCGATCCTATAACTTGAATTACATTTACCGGGTGTTAATCCCTTAATTGAGTGTTCTGTATTCGTCTAAATTCTACCGTTAATTCATCCTTTTTCGGTCGGAATATTTTATGTAATACTTTATTTTCGAAAACCTTAAGGCGCTGTTCATCCCTTAGTGAAAGAGGCCACGCCTCGCATTCATAAAGAACTGTGGGAAGGTAGTTTTGTAAATTCTAATTTTTAAACATTTGGATAGAAGGCGCGAGCTAAGCAGTTTCGAAATTGAAAAATAACAAGCATTTCCCACTTTCAACCTTGCTTTTATTTCCTCATCAATTTCGTTTTATCTAGTCACCGTAGAACCTAAATACTTAAACCTATCTACCTGTTCAAACGTATTTCCTCCTATATCTATTTCACCGAAATAACTCGGGTTTCTAGTGCTAACCATGTATTTTGTTTTATCCGTATTTATTTCAAGACCTAGTTCCTTATTGGAGTTTATTAACGCCGTTATATTTAGTTCTTTAGTTTCTTTGTCCTCTCCCAATATACCAAATAATCTGCATACACAAGCACCGGTATTTTAGCACCCAAAGCTAAACCCTTTTCAGTATTCGTCACATTTTTAATGATGTATTCTAGTGTTAAATTAAACAAGATAGGTGATAAAATATCACCTTGTTTTAAACCCGACCGTACCTCGAATTTCTTAGAATAATGATTAACAATTCGTATCTTATAAAACGATTGTTCAAAAGGAAATATTATTTTATCTCTTATGCTTTAGCACATTGGATCATTGTTTAAGCACATAGTAAATTCTAATATGACCAAAAAATTAGAAATCCTTATAAATATACAAATATGTTAACAGTTAAAACATAACTATCTTATTACTTTTAAATATAACATACTATAAAATTTCTGTAAGAACCGTTTAAATAAATTGACAATCATAATAGACTATTTTATAATTATCTCGTCCATTTGTTCACATCTTAAAAAAGCACATTTATAAAAATAGTACATGATCCAGTACTTGATACAAGTTATTGATTTAGATTTAACAAATAAATTCCAACAAATCCCATCAAATCACCTTTACCCTTCGTCGAAAACCTACTGACTGCCCTACAGTTTCATTTAATGATGTTACTCTTACCCCTGTCAAACAGATCCGCTACCTTGGACTACATTTGGACAAGCGATTAACCTGGAATCCTCACACCAGACTGAAAAGACAGGAAACTGCACGTCGATTTCGACCATACAGCACTTACTGGACAAACGGTCTAAACTTCCAACACATTACAAAAGACTGATCTACATGACTGTAATAAGGCCAATCTAGACATATGGAGTTGAGCTTTGAGGCTCCACTAAACCTTCGAATTCCTCTCGTATTCAATCCTTACAATTCAAAATCCTTCGTAAAATCCTCAATGGTCCTTAATTTGTCAGAAATAAAATCATACATAAAGACAAATGTTCCCTATGTAACCGATCTCTAGCCCGAACCTGAAAGAAGATGGCCACGAGACCAGCTAATGTAAAATGTCATTAGAGTGCTACCAATGGGTAGTTCCTCTAAACGCCTGTAACACTCCAATTTAACTTTGATCAGATTTACTAAATGTATTATAATGTTGTAAATAGCAATAAATAAATATTAAAAAAAAAAAGATTTAACAAAAAACAAGTACAAAATTTAAGAAAAATAGTAATAGTTAGATGATAGGTATTTTAAATAGAACAGCTGGGGAATTACTACAAGTGGGGGTAATATTCAACACGGCGATACTCAACCACACACTTAAGGGTGGGAATTAACCTAGAACTCCCAGTCTTGAAAATTAAATTATATTCGCCCCTTCTGTTTTCACAATCTTGTTGAACTAGATTAAAAAGCTTGCACTTTACTTCATTTGTAATTAAGAGCAATGGAGTTTTTATAGTAATTACTTCTAGTGTTGCCCCAACTCATTAAACCCTCTAACCACAGAAATAGAAAATTATACTAAAAGTACAACCCGAAGATATAAACATAAAAGACCCAAAAATGTTACGTATTTTATTTTAATTCAATAATGTTTTGGGTTTTTTTTTATCGCCATTGGTTTTACTAAAATGTAAAATAGATTAATTATGAGAGATAGTTGCCCGTAGATGACTTATACGAGGAGAAGATGTTTGGGGGTGCGATCAAAATAAAACACAAATAAGTTTATGTAACTTATTTAATTGTGCCAACGTTTCGGCTAGAGTTTCTAGCCTTCATCAGGGCTAAGAACAGAACAAGATAACGACCAATAAATACAGAAAATAAAAAATAAAATATAAACAGAATGACATGAAGTGAATAATTTTACTGAATGGAATTAATAAAATAAAGTGATGAGAGAAATGGAAAATAAAATGTATTCATAGGTAACTGAATAAGTAGGTAAAATAACATAATTAAGAAAATAAATTAAAAATGAAGTTATATAATGCAAAGAAATATGAATATACTAGTTATTAATAATTTAAAAATTAAAATATGGAAAGAAAAATAAAATTAAGAGAAAGAAAATAAATAAATATTGTTTTGTTTATTTATGTTGTTCTTTGCTGACCGCACCCCCCGACAAACTTCTTCAAGCATGTAACCATAATAATTGATAAAGAGGCAAAATATGAGTAAAGTTTAACAAAAGAGATGAAGAGAAAAAAAAATTTTAAAAACAACAATAATAATATATGGTTAACATAACTAATAACGTGGGTAAGGAAAATTGAGAAAAGAAGGGGTGGCAAAATAAGGAAAAAAAGTGAATAAAACGAACCTATTAGCTTGAAATCTAACCGCCAAGTGGTCTCCGTCGAGAACGGCCAAATCTTCCTTTCTTCTTAATTTTATTCTTATCCCCCTTTTTCCATCTTTGAGTTTTTACAGTATTTTATATTTCTTCTTTTTTACCTGTTATTTTTTTTCCATTTTTATTGATTATCTAAAACCTTATTTAATTTTTACGTTTCTTTGTACATCTTTATCTTTATATCATTTAAGTGTTTTTATCTTTTTTAACCATGATGAATACAGAGGGACGAAACGTTGCTCAATATAAATAGTTTAATCATTATTTGAGTTTTTCTTGAATCTTTTTCCTTTCAGTAAAATAGAGTAATTATGTAAAATATAGTTATTATCAAGAAAATTTTATTGTAATAAAGAGTATCTCAAAACAACATGGTGAATATTGTAAATTTTATGTTTATGCAATAAAAGAAATATTTAAAAATCCATAATAAACTACCTAACTATCCAAATCCACTCGTTTCTAACCTTGCTTCTTACTTTATTACTGATAATCCTCCGAAGCCCCTGAAAAGAACATGGACTCGAGACCTTCTAAAGTGAAAATGTTGCAATAGACCTCCTAATGGGTATTTTCATCATTATTACTTATCAAATTTACCCGTTTTATTATTAATTTAAATGCAGTTCCGAATTTCAAGAAGTAAGGAAAAAAAATTGTACATTGATCTATATTTATAAGATAATATAAAAAAAAAAGTTCAAACTACTTCATGTATTGACTTGTAGTAATTTTTATCCTAATAGCTCAATAAACTATAATTAAACGCAAATTCAAGGTCTAGTTATACCCGATCATCTTCTGTTACAGCACCTGGTGTATGTTTCATAGGTTGTACAGCTGTCCGTTTCCTGCAATCTGTCTAATTTTTTTTATTTTTCCATCTGTCTAACTTTTTTATTTTTTTAACTTTCTATTTCTTTTTTTTATTTCCAATCTAACTGTCTATAATCTTTTAGAAAGTACTGGATTTATAGTTTTAAGATTTTCTCTCGTTGTATATCAGTATCCTGGTATATTTCGTCCTAACTTTTTATTTATCTTCTCAGAAATTTAAGTTTTTTTTTTTTAAGTTTGTTTCTAGTTTTTAATTGTATTTTAATTCCTTATTTGGCCATGGTTAATTACAATATCTTAAACAAAAAAAAAATGGTCCTACGATTTTCCAGGAGTAGAAAACTTTTTCTTTTGAACTATTTTTCTTTTCTTTTTGTTTTTTCCATCGTTTATATATTTGTGAGGATCTTGAGCCTGCCAATAATACAACAACCATATTTAGGTATTTTGAGAGGTTTGCTTGTTCTTGTCATGCGTTATAAAAAAAGTATAATTTTTTTTTAACGAATTTTCTTAACAAATTATTTAATAGCAATTTAAAGCAGTTTCTATTTATTATCTCAATTTCTATTCTGTAAATTTTAGTATTAATTAAGTAAATAAGAAAATTATTTAAAAAAATAAATGTTTAATCACTGTAGTGCATGACTACAAGAATAAGAAAATCTCGAACTTACCTAAATATAGTTTTATTATTAACTGAGCCTCAAGGTCTTGAAAATTATATATCATTAATAGTCAGGAAAAAAGTATATATACATATATTGTTCAGTAATATTATACCAATACGTTAATTCATAAGTTAATTCTATTGTTATTTAGTATTGTTTACTACAAAGAAGTGCTTTCGATAATTATTTAATACATCAATTGATAGTTGAAGACTATATTGATTAAATTAGTCTAACTTATTATAAAAATATCATCATCTTGCCTGCTAAGTATATAAAAGATTTAAATTGTTATTAAAGACAAGAAAAATTAAAAGTATTATTTTCTAAATATTTTGTGTCATTTCTGTCTAAAGTACTATTTTGGAAAATCATCGTGGTTCTAAGATCATTTAGTTCAGAACTTATTTTAAAAAAAAAAAATGCATTTTTCAATTTTTTACTTGATATTTACATACGGATGTTAAGTACATGGAAAACAATGAAAATTTCTGTTTGTTCATCTCATTTTTATTTATTTTCTTCTATTAGGATTATTCCCTTTATCCAAACCATTAAACCTATCCAAACAAACCTTCCTGTACCACTTTATTTTATTTACTTACATTGTATATATTTACTTTACCTTCCAAACCTACCTAGTATAGCTTCCTTGATTGTTGGAAGAAACCCTCATTCTTTTCCCGTCCATTTGACTAAATTGCTTTTAAGGCATCATCCAATCTGAAATGGTTTTCTTCCGTTCCCGTTAGTTCTCGACTTATCTTTTCAGTTTATGTTTGCAGTTATTTGATTTTTAATTGTTCCTTTTGATGTATAGTTTAATTTACTTGGTTCATTTGTCAATTAATGAGAAATGAAATACATATAACTTTTGCTTGATTAGTGGTACATATGACGAATAGAAATGTTGATATAATTTTGAAATTGGTGGTTCCTTTATAGATTATTCCAAATCTAGTAGGGTTGTCCACAATCTATAGAATACTTCACTTACAAAATAAAATATATTTTTTGTATGATGTGCCAATAATCAAGCAAATGCTAATTTTTCATATAATAATAATTTTTTTTATACCATTTTATTTCGTTTATTGTTGGTTTTGATTTAAAGTATAATAAAATTATAAAATTAATCTGTAAAAAATTGAACATAATAATAAATAATTTCATTTTGTTTTTTTTACTATCTATTTTAAACTTTTTTTTTTACACCTAACCAGACTATATATACGGTCAACTAACCATTTTCCGATAATATCCCTAGTATGAATGCTATTTATTTTATCAACTTAATTTAATTTGGTTGAACCGAAATTTTTATAAATTCCAGAAAAATTCAAACAGCGTCTTTAGAAAATATAAAACTAAAGGTATAATGGAAATTAAACTACTCTGATACTTTTAATTGGAAAGCCGGTAACGGAATGAAAAGTTTATTAATTAAAAAATTCCTACGCAATAATAAATGGCTGGGATCGTATCAGTTCTGAAAAAGTAAATGTAAGGATAAGCAATGGAGTAATAAGTAATATATCCTTATTAAATAATAAACTTTGATTTAAATTAATAACTAAATAAAGTTTAAATATTTTGCTGGTAGACTATCGTGCTAGTGAAGATGGTTTGAGGTTAATTACCTATAAATAATTTTATGTAGTGGTTAAAAGTTTATTTAAATGTTTTAAGTATAACAGGAACTTCGTCGTGAAATTTAGATATTTAATCTTCTACGACTGAGTGGGGGATAAAGCTTTTTGATTGTTGAAGGTTTTATTACCTACATAGACTGAAAGCTTGTCACCTTCGACCGGTGGCAATCAAATGTTATTAGTTAACGAACTTGGCATATTTAGCACAACAATAAAACTTTTCTTATGTTGTGCCCGCTATTTTCAGGTAGAAAATTAATTATAATTTTTCTTATACTGTAAACAAGAACACTGAGTGTTCTTAGAATATATGTATTAAAATTTCTTATGGCGCATGCCCAAGGAAGTTCATTCTATTTATGAAAAATATAATGTTTTCGCTCATTTTTCAATGAGTGAGAAATATCCTTAAAATTAACATAAACACGAAAAACTGTATAGGATATAGTTTAGAGTAAAGTAAATTTACTAAAATGTGACCCATAATTGAGCTCTTTACGTTCAATGGTTCCTGAGATACATTTTTTTTTTTTTTTAATAACATTTTTCTTTCAAAAAACGAGAAATCACTATTTTGTGAATTTTAGGTAAACAACTTGGAAACTACTTATGCTACAAAACTATTTATTATGAACTACTTTGTGATTTATTTATCTAACTTTGATTAGAGTGATTATAAATGTCTGATTCTTCTGAAGTTCAGCTGCTTTATTTTTTTAATAACGAAAAATCAATATTTTGAAAATTTATTTCATGCCACTCCTTTGAAGACATTCATTAGGAACTACTTTACGGTGCATTTGACTTACTTGAATTTGAATGCGTTTAGATACTTGCATTTAGATACTATACTACGAATAGTTACAAAACATTTTTTTCCATCTTTTTCCAGAGAAAGGATTAGGTTTTTTTTTCTAGTGTAAAATTAATTTTCAGATGTGTACCTAAAATAGTTCTAAACATATTTTCCAAAAGCGTCTATTTACATCAGGAGACCGTGTTTTACTGCAGGAACCCTTCATTGAATACTGAAATAAGAATTAACATAATGTGGTGTGACTAGAGATTATTTATTTTTATTGTTATTTTATTTATTTATTTTTTCTTGTACATAGTTTGATTATGTTCATTTTCTTTACCTTTCTGTTTGTATATATTTTAAGAGAGATTTTATTTATTTTTATGTATTTTTTTTTATTTATTTATCATTCTTATTTTAATATGAATGTGATCATTTATCACTATTACCTATTTAACAACATAAAAGGGTATAACATGCTTATATTTTCTTAAACTAATTCTTAATCCCTGGAGGGACAATCGGGTTGTGTTTCCCACAAAGGCTGACTGGCAGGTCATGGAATTGTCGTGGTAGTGGTAGTGGCAGTCAGTTCTTTCTTGCATGTTATGACAGATAATTTCAGGCGGCTATACAATTACAGCGTCTTTGTGGTCTTCCGAAGTACGCGGCTAAGGAAGACATCAAAAAATGAGACCCCTGATCCCGACTTTACATACAAACAAAATTAAGATAAATTCGGAAACGTAAATCCAACAACATGGTTAGTTGCATTTTTCATATTACCGCAATTATAGTTTTTGTTTTTTAAGTCTTGTATTAGCTGTGTTATATAATATATAAATTAAATGTTAGTTGCATCTTTTGAAATTATTTCGAAATTTTATAGTATCAGCTGATAAGCCGCTGTCGCCTCCATAACGTCCAAGTAATTAAGAGTGTTACAAATAAATATTTTATTTTACGTTTATTATTTTGGCACTTCACGAGAGATGTTGTCACCTGGTTGGACCTCATTTACTAAACATTGCTTAATAAATAAATAAAATAAATAAAATAAATATAATGTATATAATAAATATAATATAAATGAATTTCTTTCCAGAGGCGAACCATTTTCAATTTTCATCTGGCTAGATTTCATTTCTTTAGTAACCGAGCCAAGAGCTTTCGTTTTCAAGTAGTCCCTGGTTTTTTAATTTAGCAAAATAGAAGTCTCTTTGACCCTCGGGGCCCCAACCGAATTCTTTCATAATCATTTCCAGGCTACTCCGAGAGCAACCACCTGACCTCTTTCAATTCATTCCTTTATATTCTGCTATTGACCTTTTTTGATTTTTTTTTTCGCCTATTTTATTTATTTATGCTTTTAGTTTATCAAAACTATTCACTTTTTCTTCGAATTTTTTTTTTGTTATTTTATCCCACGCCCTCTCTTTGCATTTTTACTAATTAGTGCAATGTCTATCAATAAAAACTTTTAATCCTGAGCTCATAGACCTTCGTTGTTTTTTGGTTTCAATTGCAAAAATCTGCTGCATAACTACTTTTAAAAGTACAATAATTTCCTCTTAAACATCAATATTGTTATTATCGTTTTACTGTCTAACATATGATTAAAAAATTATTTTTTTCTATTGATCTTAAGGCGATCGCCAACGTTTTCAAGCTAGAAGCGGGGCCACACTATAGACAAAAATGGTATTATTTTAATTCATGTCAAAGACGTGTGCAATGCATCAACAAGCGTTTGTAAGCAAATATGAAATAGGTTCTGTTTAATAAATAGATAATTTATATAGTGAACATAGGATCAACGAGAGATCAATTTTTGACCAAATTTTAAATTTTACCTGGTAATTATTTACTGGCTAAAATAAATTTGAATTTGAGTGATTCCAATAAATTTTAAAATCGTAATACCTAACAATAGTCTTTACTTTTGTTTGATTTCGGTTCGTTCTTTATTCTGGATTGTTTTCTTTTAAAAATATTTCTATTTTAAAATCAATCCGTCAAAGAAGCCTGTATTTAAAAAAAAAATTATATTGCTTACTTTTACATTAACGTTATTTTTGCAACTATTTTCATTTGGAATATTGGTTTGTCAAATTTAACCTGTTTTATAATGAATAGTATTATAAATAAAAAAAAAATTGTTTAATTATTTTACTGAATATATTATTCCATGGAAAAAATCAAACCCTTTCCATTTCGTTAAATCTTCATTATAATGGGACGTTTCGAGATTTAACCAAAGCCTTGACCACAGCGGTCTAGGTTCAATCTCACCATGAATAGGATATATTAAAGGTAATTAGTTTTTATTAATTAATAAATAGATAAAGATGTTTTGAGTTTATTTTTTTTTGTTTATTTTGTGTGTAGTAATAATATAAACTTTGACACCCTTGAAATATAGTTAATAGAAAATGTTTAACGATTATTTATTTGATTTTTTTTTTACTTTCGTTTTTACTATATGTGGAATATGTAGTAGGGTAAAGTTTTGTAATCGTGAAAAATTTTGAATTCGAGTTTCCGACGGAAATATACGTTTTTAGGTCTCCTGAGTCAAAAAAATAAAGTCTTGCTAATTTGTGTGTGTGAGAGAGAGAGAGAGAGAGAGAGAGAGAGAGAGAGAGAGAGAGAGAGAGAGTTTATTTGCGTTTGTGTCAGCCTAGCACAAAAACATGGCGTAAAAAATTGATATTACATATTTAAGGCTTGTGGGTATATACCTTGGACGTGAAAACAACTTCATGGTTAGAATCGATTTTTCACGTTTTTTTTCGATTTTCTCCTAATCGGCTCTAATAATTTTGATTAAACTCACTTAACCAAGGAGAAATCAATAGATCTATTTAATATCAGTTTGGTATTAATCTTCAATTAAATATTCCACCAGGCCTTAAATGACGAATTAAAAAAAAAAAATTCCTCCAAGGTATCTGTGATTCAGTTTATTTAAAAAAAAAAAAAATAATCATTTTTAGTGTTACCAATAATAAATAATGGATAAATACAAAATATTATAAAATATATATTAATTAATAAATTAAAGAGAAAAAATAACGGAAAAAGCCGAGACTGCCCGATCTTTCTCGGCTGCGTTACTGCTTCATTATCTTTTATTAAACTGTTTTGTCCTGGAAGAAAAAAATTAATATTTCTTATTACCACCTTGAGAAACCCTAAGTACGTATTCGTCTAAAAACAGAAATTTTTTTTTTTAAATTACAAAATATCCATTAAATCAATGCTTGTCTTCTGCCGCCTAAATTTAAGACTTGTCTCCACAAAACTTGGGGACTTAAATAAGAAGTAGTTATCGAAGTGAAATTTTTACGTGATAGCGATTCCAATTAAATCTTAATCTTCTGTAAATATGTTAAATATTTTAATTTTTCTTTAAATTTATATTTTCTACCGATTACCATTCTTCTTTTACCTCGGGAAATGGAGGAAGTAAAACGGTAAATGAGTTGGTACTAATTAAATTGACCCTAACCACATCAAATAATTTCATCCTTGTGTGGTGGCCCTCTCGCTTAACCGCAAGCCGCTGAAGACAAGCCTTTGTAGAAGCGGGGTAATGAAACTCAGTGTAGTGCTGTCGTACATTGCCCATATCATATTCTTCTCTTTCATACTCAATTGTGTATTTATATATGATATATAAAATACTATCTTATA
>NW_027111080.1:694381-695360 GCF_000696795.3 Halyomorpha halys | reverse complement strand
TATATATACACAGACATAAAATAGGCAATATGAATAATTATTTAACCTCATAATTGCTACTTATGAAAACGCTTAATAAACAATTGTTCTATCTAGAGGTTGCTACTCAGAATAATGCAGAATGATATTTTTTGGATTCATTTCACGGAACCACTACGAAATAAATTTGTACAGTTCCAGGTGGAATACCAAAATACCTTTTAACTCGGCATTTTCTTCACCCCCTTACTTCCATAACCGTTCCTGCTCTCATATATAGAAACAGATAAATGATTGTATATTTCGGTAGATATAAATTAATGTTTTCTTCGGAAATATTTGATAAAATTATTTAAAAATTCAATCTTCCTGTTTTTATGACATATTGCCTAATATTACTTGGCCGTAAAAGAAAAACATAAGCTTATTATAATTTAATCAAAATTAATTTGATGAATATATCATTATAGAAAACTCACAATTTATATTTAAATATGAGTCATCAATATTTTTGGTATGTTTAGTTGACTGTGGTGCCATCAATTTATTTATGTACAAAGTTTTGTTATCCATTTATTTTATTTTTTTCATAATTTATTTATTGTTATTTACAACTGTATAAAAATATATACAACAAGTAAATTTACTGTAGGTGATATAATGACATGATACTCCAATTCTTTTTCATGATGTTTTTCCCTCCTTTAACACCCATCTTAGTTTCATATTATCTAAACTGAAGCAATTTCAGGTAACAAATATGTTTTAATAAAAATTTAAAAATTATTAAAACAATATGAACAAAGTTTATTTCGTGCTCCGTACCAAATAGGAAAAACATCGAAAGAAAAACTGGAAGAGGTTATTATTGAAAACTCGATACTGTCTATTCTAGAAGACATTAATAAAATATAGGGTGTTTTTTTAAGCCCGATAGAACTTGAAATTGTAAAAAATAACACAAAAAATTAAATTGTAATCAAAATTTTTTTTTATTCGA
>NW_027111080.1:682850-692881 GCF_000696795.3 Halyomorpha halys | reverse complement strand
CAATTTTACAGAATGCGCTTCGTCAAGAACAGCCGCGGTGCCCATATGCCCGAAATCATTTTCAAATGTTAATGTCACGTATTGATCTTTCGACTAAAAAAAAAATTTTGATTACAATTTAATTTTTTGTGTTATTTTTTACAATTTCAAGTTCTATCGGGCTTAAAAAAAAACCCTATATATGAGTATAAGGGAGAAAATCGTATAATTTTAAGTACCAAACATGTAAATAAAACAGACAAGGGCGTAAAAATTTGCACGCATTGCGTACGTTGAATTAGAAATATTATTATCTAATTTTAAAATTATTCTAAATTAAAAAAAAAAATTAAGATTTGCAGAATCAAATTTATAAATCCATCTTATTGTAATAAATTTTAATTCAGAACATATTGCTGACTAATTCATTTGTGTTTATTTATTCTGTCCATCCTATCATTTAGTTTTTTAATGTTATCATTGTTAAAATCATAATAATTTCAAATTCCTAATACTTCCATATTTAAAGTATTGTGTCAAATTATGTTCTTATCTATTTGCATGTAAATTCATGTATTTTCTGTTTCATTTTATTTGTTTTAATTAGTTATTCTATTTAAATTAATTTATTGTTGTTGATGGTAATATTTTATAATTTTGATATTTCAGTTTAGTAAGCGTGTCATATTAATTTTTCGACTGTTTAGTTCACTAACTGTTTTAATTATTTATATATTTTATTTTGATTAAAAACAAAAAAAAATTGTTTAATTTTTAATATCTTCTACAATTTCTTCCTTTATTCAGAACCTTTTGTTGAGATATATTATTATATTTTACCTGTGGTATTGTATATAAATTTTCAGTTGTATGCATTATGTTTTTTTTTACTGCATTATATTTTATTGGTTGATTGGCATAGTCTGTGGTTTTTTTTGCTGCACGAAAATAGGGAAATAGAAATAGATAATGGTCGAAGAAAATAGATAACGATAGTAGATAATTTTTTTTTTATTAAATATATATTTTTTTTTTATTTATATGAATTTTATATTTTGAAATATTTATTTCAATTTTAACCCTAATGACAACTGAGTCTTGTAAATATCAATATTTGTTTTGTTTTTTTAATTTAAATTATGCAAAACGTATATTAGATACAATAAATAGATTACAAAACTTTTTATCATAAATTATTTTGTAGTAATAGCAATTTTATGACGCCCTCTAAATAAAATTATATTTAAGTATAATTTTATTGACAAATTTTACGATCTGGCACATAACGGAAATAGATAAGATCGCATGATCTAATAAAATTAATTGCTATAAAAAGTTTATTTTGAAATTTAAGTTATTTTTTATGAACTGTATAATTCAATAATAAATGAATAATGTATATTTCTAACTATGTTTTTAAAATCATATCGTAATTTAAATGATGGGCTCCTAATATCTATGCAATTATATATTTATTAAATTTTCTTTTTAATAAAAATAAATAAAATTGCTATCAAGACTGTTTATTTTTTTTTTAATAATGAAATAATAATGTACCGTAAAAAAAAAAAAAAGTTTAAGAATAATAATAAAATTAACTGTATTCTATTTATTTATGTTTTTTTTTATTTGTAAAATATCGTTTTGTATGTTGCTTCATCAATCATCACTTTGTTTTTTTTATAATTTTCATAAATATGTTTATACTTAATGTTTTTATATTTAGCCACTAGAATAGATTATAATATTTTATTTTATTTTTGTTATTCTCATAGGATTTAGTCTCATGATCATTTTTTTTTTTTTATTTTATTGGGCCGTTTCAAGTGAAATGTCAGTTTTCATTGGAAAAGTTATTTAGTAAAACAACTTTATGAGCTTTCCTTTAAAGAAGTTGTCAAAATTTCTGAACAGGTGGTAATCTGTTGGAAATACGTCTGGCGAATAAGGTAGGTGTGGAAGGACTTCGTAACACAGCTCGTTTAGTTTTTCCACTGTCTGTCGTAAAACATGAGATCTGGCTTTGTCATGTAAAAGTATACCTCCCTTTCCATTAACCAGTGCAAGTTTGTTTTTTGACAAGTTTTTGATGCATTAGTCATATGATGGTTTCACCACTACGTAATAAGGAGAAATGAGAAACTAATAATTTTTTTATGAAAATTTGGTTTTGGCTTGTGTTCCGATCTTTTGTTGACATTTAACCACTGACCTGACCGATGTCTGTTGCCATGTACAATCCACTTTTCCTCACACGTGACTATCCTTACGTGAAAAATATTTTTGGCATAGTAATTCGTGAAACCCATTTCTTATAACAGCTGCTGCCTCTTAATATAGTATGAGGTACCTATATTTACCTTTTTTAATTTACCAATCTTTTTAAGTGTCGAGAAACTGTCGATACACTTGTATTAAGTTGTGCTGCAAGCTCTTAAACTGTTTAGCATGGGTTTCCTTCTACAGAAAGGCTGAGTTCACTGTCGTCCATTGCTGGTAGAGGTCTTCCCCTCAGGGTTGATTATCCAAATCTGTGTCACCTGTCGAAAAGTTTCCAAACCACTGGCGAACGTTCCGTTAATTACACCTTTCTCCGTACGCCGTGGTAATTTTTCTGGCAGCTTAGTCTGCATAGTGTCCAAGTTTAAACTCATTCGAAAATCGCGTGTTTCTATGGTCGTATTTGTTGGCATACTAAACAATGTGCAATCAATTGGAATGATAATAACTATTAGTAAAAAAATAGGATTAATAATGGCTTAATATGATCTGTAAACATGAGTGTAATAAATAATCTCACGAACATTCCATGTGAGATAACCCAGTAAATAATGAAGTATTTAAACCTGTTATTAAACAAATGTGAATTAAGATATGCTTTTCTGTTATTTGTTTCTTGATGGAAATATATTCCAGGCAATTTCGTTTTCGCTATTATTTGTACTTAAATGTTTTATCTTATCAAAATATGTTATCTCTGGTAGCAATAACCTCTTTGAGAAGTCTAACATTGCATACTTTTCGATATTTTCTTCCTTCAGTTCTGCTATTTTTCATTTTAATTTTTGATTTTAATAATTAGAATTAAATAAAATAGATGAATATGTTTATCGTGTATTGATGTATTTTATTCACGGAACAGCTGAAGAATTACATTGCCGCTAAAATGCTCTGTACCACCAGATATATTGTGTAAAAACTGTTAATATATTTCCTAACGGTATATATTATTTTATCTCGGTAAATATTATTTTCTATAGGTGTATATTATTAGTTACTTATCCCATTATTTAATTTATATTTAATTTTTCCTAAATCAGGCATTTAGTATAGTATATTTTCATATTTGTATATCCCCTTCTTTTATTTCATGTATTCGAAGTTAAAACATTAACGTTTCCCTCCCTCCCCCCCCCCGCTTTCTTTACTTTAGATATTCTACCATTTCCGTACTGACCTGAGCAGAAACAGGTGGTTGGTCCTGATTTGTTCTTTATTCATTTATTATTTTTTATTTATTTATTTTTTTACTATATTTAGTTTATTCACAAAAGTATTTTTACAACCAGCTTGTTAGATGTAGAGAGAGAAAAAATAAATAAATAATAATAAAAAAAATAAATAAAAAATAAATAAATAAAAATAAAAAATAAAAATCTCATGAAGGCCTGAAGGTTAAGGTCATCCAATGATGCCTCTCCATTAAAATTGAAATTTAAAAATCAATTTAAGAGGTCCCTATAACAGCTCCTTCCTAAACGTCGTCTCGTATCTGGTAAGTCTGGTGTTGATAGTTCTTGAATTTGAGGGTTAGTGTGTATTGGAAGTGCGTCGTAAAACCGTTTATATAATGATTTAATGGTTGTTTGTACGTTGGGAGTTCGTAATCATTTATTATTAAATGAAAAATAAAGTAACTTATCATATATACCGATAGAAAATATAGTTATGATAATTCAGTAAATACAATATAGTAATAATACAATAAATGTAAAAGAAGAATACTGAATAAAAAGTGTAAACATAAATATACTGAATAATTATGTAATGATATTAACTGTTTTTTAATTAATCTTGATAGTAATGTAGTAATCGTGGAAGTTTATAAATATTATTTAATAATTTTCCTATTTACTGTTTCAATACTTATTCATTTAATTTTTCTAAATAAGACATTTCGTATAGTTGTTATTATTATCATATTTATATATCTCCTTATTTTATTTCATGTATTCGAAATTAAAACATTTACGGTCCCTCATCTCCACTTTGTTTACTTTAGATAATCTACCATTCGTACTGACCTGAGCAGAAACAGGTGGTTGGTCCTGGTTTGTTCTTTATTCATTTATTATTATTATTATTATTTATTTGATTATATTTATTCTCTCTCGGCTTTTATGTAATCTTTACTTACTTCTTTATTTTCCGTTTTTTAGTGTGTTAAAATTTTTTTTCTCATATCTACTTTTCTAACTTACGTGTTATTACGTCTACTGTTCTTTTTAAGCTTATCGTTTGCGATTTTTTTTTTTTATATTTATATTATTTTATTTACTCTTTTTTTTCATTTGTATATTGTTTTGTTTTACTGTTTTGGGTAGCTTAGAGGATCATCCGATCTATTTTTCTTAAAAAAAAATTGAAATAATCCTTAACTTTTGTTTTATCTATTTTACATTACATTTTTAAGTACTATGCATTATATTAATTTCAATAAATTTGAATTTTCTTCATACAGTTATAATTTGACCGTCTATATATAATTCTGAAATTAAATTGATGTATTTAGCGAAAATATTCAAAGTTAATTTGTGATCATTATTATAAGGATATATTATAAGGTTAATAGGATAAGGAGGATTGAAAAAAAATATCAGATCATTATAAATACACGAGATTGAAGAATAATTTTATTTATAACTGATAAGTATGAAAATTTATTCAGTTTCAAAGAATAATTATTGTCTTTGTTAATTTATGCAGTAAACAGCTTACACATATGAATATTCACATTATTTGACATACGTGTTTTACATGGTTGTAATACAAGATTTTTTATAAAATAAAAAAACTTAATTTTATACACTAACTGAAATTAGGATCTAATATGTATCCCATGTAGACAGATATTCTGTAGTATTTACCGAAATCATTATATACTCTAGTCATATTAGACAAAAAAAGAAATATATTTAAAAAAAAAATTAAGAAGTGGCCCTCCCCTATATTGCTCAGAACCACCAGAATATCCTTAAAATGCTTAGGGATTTGTTACTCGGGTTTAGGTGAGTTATTTAGGGTAGAAAAGGGTGGGGTGGATAAACACAAAACTCGTACTTTGTTAAGTCTTATATTTATAAAACTAAGGTGTTTGGTAAAAAATTTACTCTCAACAAAATTAAGTGTTAAATTTGCTACAAATCTGGGTTATATAATATATATATATTTCCTTCACTTACTGATATATGGAATATATAGTAAGGGCAAAATTTCGACATCGAGTTTTCGACTGAAATAGACGTTTAAAGTTCAGAGTCCAAGAAAACAAGGTTCGTAAAATGATCTTTGTGAGTGTTTAGGTGTGTGTGTTAAAATCTACATGTTTTATCGGTAAATAATTTATATGACCACTTTTGTAGGAAATTTAATATGCTTTAATTTAAAATAAAACTTATTTCACAGAACCAATAATTCTCAAGATATGTGTGCAAAAAACTGTGTAAAAAAAAAAAAAAAAAAAAAAGTTTCGTTCAAAGTCTTATTCATCAAGGATTTCAGGGTGGGGTTTCGCTCTGTAATCTTCAGGACAGCCGTGATGAAGTCCTGAAAGTGGGGCGAAACGTTGGTTTCTAATTTTTTTTTTGTACCTTTCTTGACCACCACCCAGACTATCTTTCTACAAGATAGTCTTTAATTTTGCACTAAACTCAATATTTTTTTTAAATATAAAAAAAACCTAAAGAAATAAACGGTTTATACCACTTCTGCTTACCCTCCATCTCAAACCCGACGCGAAAACATGTAAAACTTCGTGTGTTCAAAGTGTTAAGTTGTTAAAAATATCTAATGTTCATGATTGTTTAAATAAAGGTGGTGAGAATTTAAACTTTAAATATATTCCTTATAACAAAGCTTTTGACTGTGAACTTTATGCTCGAAAGCTCCATAGAGCATTACGTTTAAAAAGCCACATAGTTCGTTTGATCGAAGTGGGCAAAGAAATGTGTAGAAGAGCTTAAGTCTTATCAAGTTGAAACAGTGGGAAATCAGGTTCGCGAAAAACATAAATAAATTTTTCATTTTTTATAGTCTTTTAAGTTGTTTTATAGAACTCCAAAAGTATATTTTCTTATGACTTGAAAACTTTTTAATTTAATAAAGTCGTATAATTAACTTTACCTTTATTGATCTGTTCACAAGTGAGTATGAGTCAGTGACTCCTTGCACGCGAAATTACGTGCATGTCTCTGTTTAATAAACTTTATTGCTAATAAATAATACTTTTTATAATTTTTTTTTTAATTTAACAAACTGCGACAACAGTACATACCTATATGTTGATCACTATTTCAGCCTGAAGCGAACTTTAAATCACTTTACTTCGGTTCAACTATGTTAATATTAAAAGAAACTAAAATAAAATAAAAAAGTCTCACTAGATTGATTCTCAATTATTCTGGTCATGTTCGTAATTGTAATAAATATAATGGTGATTGATTTAGGAGGCCCCAAACATGTACTAAGACATTGAGGTCTCAAGAAAAAAAAAAATTTTCCCATTACTATCCCATTTTATATCTTCTGTCTGTTTTTATAGTCAGTCATTAATTTCTCCCACCTCTAAGGACAATTATTGTTTATATGAGGACAATTATTTATATTGTTTAATAACGAGAAAGATTATTTTCTAATAAACAGTAAAAAAAAATTTTGACTTATTTCGGCTTTCTAGTAAAATTGTAATTTATGTTCAACAAAATAAAGTCAATGATTTTTTTATGAATCAAAGTAAAGAAACTACTGAGATGAGCTTAACAGTTTACATTTACTTAGTAAGTAATCATTAATTTATAATTTAAGTATTTTTCAAAATATTTCAAATTTACATTTAGTTCATCAAAAAATGTTCAGCTGTTTTTTATTTTACTATTTTTTAAATATAAAATATATTGATTATCTGTAATTTATTGACAGTTTTATTAATTTTTCTTTAAAGAAAGGTTTATAGATTGTATTTTTAGTTAGTTATATTTTAAATATTATCGTTTTATTTTTGTACATTAAATTTTTTCGATTTTTCTATCATATACCTTTGATTTTGTTTGTTATTCTACTTACTAGGTTCACCACCTCTGTATGTCTCTGGGTTAACGTTTGTTAATAAATAAAAAGAAAATTTTTTTGGCCCCTAGGAAAGGTCTTAATGTTTGAAATATCGTCCCTAAGTAACAAAATTTATGGAATGTTAAGAGTTATTTGAATTTTTTTTCCATACGAAAATTTCATTATTAGATATAGTTTTCTAGGAATTTATAAAATTTTAACAGCTTTTGATTAAAAATTTCACTTGTGTCCCTTTCTGTGAAAATAAGCTTTTAAAGGGTATGTAAGGAAGTGAATGTTAACAATTTTTTAATATTTAATTTATTTGAAATATTTTCTCAAAAATATTATTCATCTCAATATTTTACGTGGAAAGTCTTATCCGTGTCTTTTCACATTTATCTACTAAATTTAAATCAACCTGCAATAAAACTTTATGCTACTGACAAGAAATTGTACAAAAAATAAGTAGGAAAATAATTGTGTGTTGATGTTGATCATTTTCAACTTGGAACTGTGTGCTAAATTAGATCATTGATTCGGCAAACATTTGGAGTGTTCTAGCGTCTAAAGTGATAGAGAACCTGGCTTACATTGGGCTTACAGTAATGAGAACAGCCATGTTAGTGTTTGAGGTCTTTGCCTCTAATTAACTGATTGGTTAATTCATCCTCCCCCCACCGTACCGCTCATCTGATCACAATAACCAATTAGAATCGGTAATCGAGTAGGAAGTGTGATCATTGGTTGTTCACTCCCTTAGCATTTAAATAACTATTACCTTTGTACCATATATCATCTCTTCGAGCTGATAAAGATAGTAAATGAAAAATTAAAAAGATGTACAATAAAACGTAAAAATTAAATAAGAATAATAAAAATTTATAGACAATTAATGGAAACGAAAATAATAACATATAAAAAGAATAAATATAAAATAAAGTAAAAACTAATAGCCAAAGTGAACTGTTTTGATTGGATATATAGAGAAGAATGGGGATTGACAGTAAAAGTACGTTACATTTGAAAATAATTTTAAGGTATACAGTATAGAAAATATTAAAAATAAGCAAACGTTAAATGATAATATAAACAATAAGGGGGAAGAAATTATATTAAAATATATACATACACGGATAGAACACACTAAAGAAATGACTGGATAGAATAAATATAAGATGTTGAAGAAAAGACAAAATACAAAATAAATAAGGGTACACGAGTGTATAAATTATATAATAGGAACGTTATTTATAATAAAGTAATTAGAATGTAATTATACTAAAGTTAGAAGTAACATATGAATTATAACAAAAAATATGATGTATGAATACAAAAGAAAAAAAAATGTATTGTAAATATAAAATATAAAGTAATAAAATTAAATATGGGGGTGAAAATTTAAAAAATAAAACTAGATAAAAGACATGGCGGGAAAGTGGGTTTTATTTTTAATTTGTATTTTGCTTTTAATTTTATATTTCTTGTTTTTATCTGTTATTATTTCCGTTTCCATTAATTGTCTATAACATTTTATTATTCTTATTCAATTTTTACGTTTTATTGTACATCTTTTTAATTTTTCATTTATGTTTACAACATCATCACTGATGTTTTATAAAATATAAGGTAGTATCTCTAAATATATATAAAGTGCATGTATAAGTATATAAAGTGTTTCTCTTCTCATACCACGGTTTCTTATTTATTCATATATATTTTATGCTTGAGAAAACTCTTTATGCAGAACGAAACAGACGGGTGTAATTCCGTTTCTCTCTCCTGAGTCCTTGGGGTTATTCCATTTCTTTTTCTTCATACGCGTAAGTGAGCATATTCGCATTCTACTCTTAAGTAAACAACAAAATAAAACCTTAGTTCTGGTTCAGAATTTGTAGCTTTTGAATTTAATTTTCAAACTAAAAAAAATCGACTGAAAAGTGTATCTGTCATTTTTGAAGTTTGTGAAAAACATTCTTTATGAGCATATCACCATATTTTTTAAAATAAATGTATTCGATATCGATGTCCGTTTTTAAATATGGCGAATAGGATTGGTCGATTTAAATTTAACCAATTAATTTCGTATTCAATTGTAGATTCGTGTTTTGTTTTTTTTATTTAAAAAGATATAAGGGCGGTTAAAAAAAGTTTAAAAAAAAATAAAATAAAAAAAGCTATCTACTTTCGTATGAAGTGGCACTTTCGAGCAAGTTACTTTCATGAAAAAAAAAACTTTTAACATATTCTAAGTCAACTTAGCTTATTACAACAATACTTGACCTATGTGTAAGTGATCTGTCAAATTTTGGTTCTGTTGAATTCTAAATGATAAGTTCAGAACAGAGATAGTATTAGACAAATTCCTATTACAAAAATAATCTGCTCAGTACTGGGTAATAATTAGTAATATTAAATATAACATGTCAATTAAATCCTTCCTCGCCTACCAGTGTAAGGAGCCTGATCCATAAACCTAGCTCTCATTTAACTAACATATGAATTTTTCATACAAGTTCCTTAATTTTTTTTCCGTGTTATAATATGAAATTATGGTAGAAATAAAATAGCAATAATTTGGTCTAATCTCAAATATTAATTTTTTTAAAATTTAGATATAATTGTATTTTTTTTTGTACTTTATTGATTACGAGATATTAATACAAGCTGACACAATCAAGTGCAATGAGTGATTGAGTCCCAAGTGGTCATTGATACTATATATA
>NW_027111080.1:671248-682800 GCF_000696795.3 Halyomorpha halys | reverse complement strand
ATGTTCATAAATAAATTATTTTCCAAGATCTTTTCTACTTACCAAACGTTACACTTACTGGCAATCTAATTAACATATATACACACACATATCCATACACACACACAAGACAAAATAATGAAAAAAGTAATAATAATTATAAAATAATTTATAAACTCACCTATTTGTTCTAAGACACAGGGTGTAATTGTATTTATCCTTAAACAAATTAGTGGATTTTTAATGTTGTGTATACAAATTAATGAAACTTGATATTGTAATCAGGAGCCCTCTATTAAATGCTACGGGTCTTAGCAAGTATATTCTATCTCATGTGACTGTGAGAATTACCATACAGAAAGATGTAGCATCGGCACGTATAATTAAACATGAACTGTATTCATGTGTTTTTAGAGGATTCTCGAGGTTTATTCAGATCGACTTATAGAAGATATAGATCAAGTTTAATTATATTATATATATACACAAAATCACTAACAATCCACTAATAATGTCGTAAGGAGATATGACATAACATCACGTTGCTTAAAAGAATTAAAAGTATTTCGGTAGACGGGTTTATTTGTTAAATTATAAGTATTTTTTGGAAGATTGATGATTGACCATGTGTATTAATAAATGGAAAATGGTCCGGGTGTGATCAACTTAAATTCAGATAATAATATTTTGTAGTATTCTTATTTGAGCCAGTTCAGTGCTTCGTCAGGACTAAAAAAAATACAAATACTTAACATAAGTACTAAAGTAAATGGAAAATTACAAGGGTATACAATGAAACGTAAAAATCAAAGGTTATAAACAATAAATGAAAACGGAAATAGTAACAGATAAAGAGAAGAAATATTGAAGAAATTACAAACTAAGAGATGAAAAGGGAAAAGAATAAAATCAAATGAAAATGAACGAGACAGAATTCATACCTGTTTTGACGGGAGTCAAAGTCAGAGTGAACCGTTTGTATTGGGAGGAGTGGGGATGGCAGTCAAGTACATCTCATTTGAAAATAATCTTAAAGTAAACAGTGTAAAAAATATTAAAATTGGGTAAACAATAAATGATAATATACATAATAGAGGGTGAGAAGAAAAATTAAAATTTACATGGATAGAAAACAAAGAAAAATAAAGTTAAAATAATGGTATAAAATAAATATAAATGATTAAGAAAGACAATATAACAAATAAGTGGAGTTACAGAGGTATGTAAATTATATAATAGAAAAATTAATAATAAAGTAATTAATATAATTATACTTAAGCTGGTAGCACATGAATATAAATTAAAAAATAAGATATATAAATATAAAAGAAAAAGGAAGCCTAGTAAATATAAAATATAATTAAATTAAGAATGGAGTGAGAATTTAGAAGAAAAAAACAAGAATAAAATATGACAGGAAAGAAACATAAGTATTTTTTATTTTAACGATTTTAGTTTTTCATTATACTTTAATCGATTGTCATTTACTGGACTTCATAGTTTTTTTGTTTTTTTTTTCGAGATCTTCAACTCATATTTTCAGTTCGGAGAACTTGTTAGAAAAGCTTCTTGTTATTTATTGTTTTTTTTATACATTTTTAATTCGTGATAAAAAAAATTTATTTTAAAAAAAGATACATTTTATGCTGGATCATTCAAACGGTAAATATATTTTTATAGAATTATTTTTTAATAATATTTGTGGAACCAGGAATCCTCCACCTGAAAGGCACTGAATTCGTAAAGCCTATTCTCACCAGAATTAATCCCAAAGCCTATTCAGAGAAGATTATCCTTGCGGTTTGATACAATACAGCTTTAGACAGAAAAAACCGTCACAGGCTCTACGTTTCAAGGCCGTAGAGAAATGTCTCTTACAAAGCAGGGGGGGGGGGGTAACTTAAATGTTTTGTACAAAAACAACCTCTGGTAAAAATATTCATCATATCGCCGAAAAACCAGGGGTTTTTTCCCCCCTGCTACAAAGAGAGCTATCGCCCGGCGAAAGGTGGACAATGGAAACCCTATCGAGCGAGTCCGCTGATTGATTGAAATCCCACCTCACTGTCCATACCAATCCGCGATAGGAAAATTTATAACCCCATAATTTCTCGCCAGCTAGGAAGTGTAGAATTCGCAAATAAGGAAATCCTATAATTAGCGTGTTAATCTTATGCGGGTGTGAAATTAGCTAATTGTTTCTTAATTGCAAGGTATTTAGTGAAGGTGCGATAGCGAATAAACGCGTGGTAAGACAAGCGATTTTTTAAAAAATAATTCTGAATGGATTTTTAGTAGGTGATAATGAGAAGAAAAATAGTAGAAGCTGATTTTATAGGTTTCATAAAAAAAAATTAGTATGCACCAAAATGGCAAAATAAAAAATTATAATTTTACCGAAAATTAGTATTTTTGCGTTTATAATGTATAGAATTTTTTTTTTTAAATAGTACTATTGAAGATAATATTTTAGCTTCCAGTTGGTGTGGCATCAACAATGTTATTGTTAATTAAACTAACAAAGGAAGACTACAAGCGTTGGATCACCGACTTCAATAAAACTTTTTCTGTGATAATGGCAAGAAAAGCATTCCATATGTCTAGGGTTCTTACCAATTTGCCTTAAGAATCGAAAAAAATGTATTTTATATAATTTAAGTAATTTCTTTTATTATCGTTTTATACCTTTGTTCAGTATAGACTTAAGGATATTATTTTTATGTGAAATAAGAAAAAATGTAGCTTATCATAATTATATGAGTTTAGGTATATAAATAAGTTAAAAAATCAAATCATGCTTCGAGTAGTGTAAACAAAATAATATTTTTTTATTTACAAAAGCAAGTTAGATACGTTTTTACCGTCTTTTAAAATCCCTTAAATAAGAATAATAATATAAATAAAAAATTGAAGTCTTTCGTTCTTGATATTTTGATTTTTTTTTTTTAATGTATTATTGTTTTGTTTTTTAATAAAAGCTATTATAATTTCGAGATTATAATAGCTTTTATTGTAATATAATTATAATAAAGTTCTTGTCACAAATACATACTCTGTAATTAAATACTGAAAAATAGACATGTGTATTTCATTGTTTAATTTTTTTTTTTTCGAAAAGTTATGAACTATTTGTAATTTTTGAAAGCTATTTTTTTTTCTTTTTAATCCCATTATAGCTATATTTTTTCACCAGGTTGCAACCTACAATTTCTTTTTTCTAAAACATATAAAATTTGTTTCTATTATTTTTCTCCTTATTATTATTTTACTTTTAAAGTTCTGTCAATATCATGTCGGCCCTGGACTAATTTTAAACTTTTGGAATATTTTAATTTAAAATATATGAGAAATATTTCTTACGAAATTTTGATTTTTTATTATCAGTGAACTCATTTTTCTTCTATTGTTTTCTTTAGTTTAGTCTGTTATATGATTTGAATGAATATTTTAAACAATAATATTTTTTTCCTCTAATTGTGGTAGCTTTTATTATTATTCAATGAAAATTATTACACCATAAAAATATATATATTCAATGGGTCATATTTTTGTTGGAATATTCCAGAAATCTCTGGGCACCCCTTCCGTGGAAGAATGCTTTTAATAGGCCGAAGGGTTGGATGCTTAGTGGTAATTAAATTGTTCTTCCCCCTTCCTCATTTTTTCCCCTTCCCTTACTTAGCTAAAGCTCCCATTTAACCGGTTTGAGTCAGTTATCTTTCACTTTTAATTTTTAATTTCACAAAGCTGAAGGGGGGAGAAAGGAGAGCGATAGGGGTGGTTTATTGTGTCCATCTCTCGACCCACTTCAACTGAGAAAGATGTCTTTAATTCGGACGGAATTATTATAAAATCCGCAAGAAAAATATAAATGTTAAACTGACTTTATTATTCTTATTATTTTTTTGTTGAAAAAAATAAAAGGAATAAACTTCTATTATTATGTATCATGATGGAATATTAAAAGGAAATTTCGAATTCATATTTATTCCGTTTTGAGAAAGAGCCTGTGTTTATTTTCATTTATTTAAAATAGTCCATATTTACGGGAATTAATTATCAGTGTGAGTTCACTTATAAAAACTACATTAATTAATTATTTTATTTTTCTTATTTCAACAATTTTAAGGATACCGAAATATTATAAATAAACGACAACTTTCACCATAGAGAAACAACAAACCGGAAATATACAAATTATAAGTCTCAAGTAAAATCAGAATAGAATAATTCATAAATGTTTATAAAATACATCACATCTCACATCACCATTCCAAAAAATACACATCATGGTTAGAAATAGCTCATAAACTCATATATTTTTAAGGTTAACTTATTTTTTTAACCCTATTCGTCTGAGATTTGTTTTTACTCTACGCAATCTTTTTACTTATTTTATTTTATTTATTCATTTGTTTTAATTCTTTATCTCTTGATTTCGTTTAGCTTTTTTTAGATTTTTAGGATTTTTATAGGTATTACATAAGTAATATTTTTTGTTGAATCTACATGTGAAATGTTAATGAAACAATGTAGTGCCGATAAAAAAATAGATTATAGCTTTATTTATGATGTAGCTTTAAGATCGAAAAATTGTCTTCCCAATAGTTTTTTTTTCTTTCATTCTCTAGGTACATATCTGTGAATAATTTTCTTTATGTCATGAATGCAACAATGTGATGCATATAACATGCTCTTAGCATGTTGTATGTGCAGCCTATTTAGTATACCCATTTTCTATAGAGTTTATTTCATATAAAAAATATATATAATGTAACTGATTCAATTTTTGAAAATAAAAATAAAAAGGTTTTATGAACGTTTGTACATTTTTTTCAGTTTTGGTTACTTTAGCCATTTTTTTTTTGTTTATTTTATTTTTATACCAGATCGGCCTGGTGGGCCTTACATGGTTGATATAACGTATATTATATATATTTTTTAACAGTTGATTATGAGGGGGTATAGTCATACAAATGACACCCCTAACTATATAAAATGTTCTTATTAAAAGAAAAAAAAAGTAATAATAAAATAATTAGTTAAGAATAATGCTTCTGCAATGGTCATATTCTCCACTCAATTTGAGTGTTTGCGGCTATAGCGCACTTGCTCAGCCTCCACTGGCTCATTACCTGTGATGCGGCGAGAGGGATGCGCTGGGAACTTTTGAGCTCTGCTCTACCCCTCACACGTGGGGGATAGAGTGGGCTCAGGGATCCTCAGGTCGATTGTGTAAATATTGTATATTAAAGTGTAAATGTAACTAGAGACTATATTATTTTATTTATTTATTTTTCATACAGATAGTTTGATTATGTTCATTTTGTTTATTCTTTTGTTTGTATATATTTTAAGAGGTTTCATTCATTTATTTATTTTATGTATGAGATCATTCATCACTATTACCTATTGCCAACAACTGTGTGGCAGATTGTAATATCTATCAATAAATAAATCTATCAAGTCCAAAAGAATAACGCTTCTTAATAAAAGAGGAAAGTAAAATTAATAACAAAAAATAATGTTGGTACATTTAAATAAAACAAACAATTGTCTTCTAATAGTAAAAAGAAACAAGTTAATTTGAAAAAGGTAAGAGAGAAGAAAAGAGAGAAAAAAAATAATAATAATGAATAAATAAAATTATTAATAATAATAAGTAAACAGTCTTAAACCATGAAGGACTATTTTTACTATAGTCTGTATCCATTTTCAAAGAAGACTGAATTGTCTACAATTTTATCTTAAAACTATATCTGTAGACTAAATAGATTCTTAAATACGGCCTTTCAAAATTTATACATCTATACATGTTTTGTAGCTTTGAAATTGTTTAGCAATATTTTGTTATCCTGTGGTAAATTTATTTTCTTGTAGTTCAAAATAGAAAAGGTCGCGAACTTTTCAGAAAGCAAGTTATCGTGGCAGGTGAAAGACGGCTGACTCCCAGGGGATGTACGTGGGGGCGGAATTGGTGAGTAGCCGTAGAGCCAACAGAGTAGACGAGCCAATAAAATATTCGCAAGTTCATTATGGCTGCTTCGGTGCCTGTACCCGGCTTTGCTCATCACGGGCCAGGCAGTTTGGATGAATAAGGCATATCCGCTGTCGGCCTAACACTGTTTTATAGCTCTCCTCTGTGTGAGGATTAGAGCAAGCTTAGTGAGGGCTATAGTGGAGCTAAAATTGAATCTCGTGTTTTCATTGAGACAGTTACTACCGATCCATAAACGAATTTAAACCTTAATGAAATTTTAAATTAGCGGATGGCAAGATGATAGGAATTCTCAAATAATAGGAAGAAATTATTATTAGAAAGTCCAGCAAGCTGTAAGCCTTGTACCTTGGTTTCGCCCTAACCTGGGCCTCAGAGGAAAAGATGTACTAACAATAGTAAGCCTAAGGACAAACAATGGATTCATATTGTATAATACACAAAGCCCCTGAAGATACACGCCACATACTATGAAGATGTAAGAACTTAGAAGAAGAACTAACACCTGAAGAAGAAGCTATATGTCTAAGAAAGACGGACAAACAAAAGAGCAAGATGATTAGAATTTTTTTTTAACTCAGTACAGAATTTTATAATGTAAAAGTTTGAAGACTTTTTATAAATTTATACATAAATCTCTACAGGCCTTGTAGATATTTTGGCCGTATCTAATCAGCCATCTACATGCTTGGCTGTCTTGGGCAACTGCTTTCCTTTTGCTGCATGTAGCCCTTTAGCATCCTTGTCGATTGTGTCTATCCATCTGGTTTTTGGTCTCCCATGTTTTCTCTTGCCGACTGTAGTGGTATTAATTGTTGTGTAGAGGCGTCCTGATGGATTGCTTCGAGCCACATTTCCTGCCCATCTCAACCTTTTTGACTTCATATCATGAGATATTAACTAATTAATTTCTGCATTCACTTCACAGTTAGTTCTTCTTCATATGTTAAGGGTCTGATTACCAGATTATATGTATAAAGCATAATAAAAATATAACTAGTAATACATGTAATGCGCCTAATATTAATAGGCATGGCGCATGTAATAAATTAAACAATAAACTTTTTTTCTTTGGGATTACCCTAGTAGAAAAAATAAAAATATATCTAATTTTAAATATATATTTGAGAAGCTTTATAAATAGGTATAATTCATTATTCGATTGATTTACATATTATTATAATTCTTACGTTTATTTATGTATTAAAAATAAATAAATAAAGAATACTTAATGCTCATAATATTGCTGATAATTAATTTATTTTGGCCCCATCATAATGTAGAGATACTTATCTGAAAATTTTAATTCCTGTTGGAATTAATATTGGAATAAATAGGTTAACAATTATTTATGTATTTAGGTCATATAATTTATGTATTTATTTATTCAGTATAGAACTGAATTATACAACCCACATAAATAAATGAGTCCAGAATGATAAAATGAAAGACGAATTAATATCTTTGTGGATCCTCATACCCACCTGTTGCAATGAACTAATAATTTTTAACTCACATAGAAATAATTTTCCATTTTCTGCCTTTTTTTGAAAAAGAAAATTAAAAAAAAAATATTGTGACAAGTATTAATTTATTTATATTTGTTGAGATTTCTTTCAAAAGTTAATATAGTAATTTCTAAAAAGTATTTTTTTTTTTTTACAAATGAAAATTCTGCACTTCAATGAAAATTTAACTTATCTCCTATAATGATTTAAATGTAATTACTATCCAAAAGTGGATGTATTGACTTGATAGAAAGCTCTTCAAATATATAAAATATGTTGCAGTTTTGTCCAATGTTCGTACAAAACTTCTCATTTGATTTCTGATATTCGACTTCGTGGAAAGAAGTTCCTTCGGAAATAATGGCTTGTCTCCGTAATGGAGCTAGTTTCTGAACTGTCATTCTGTTCTAAGGATTGTGTCAGCATCCTTTCCAGAAACCATTAGTTTTCTACAACAGTTCCTTGCTCGTAGGCGTCCTCTCTTCCCCTTATTTTCTGCTGATAAAAGAAATTTTTTTTTTAATTTTATTTATAATTTTCAAGACTGATGCATCATTTTATTGTTCTAACTCTTCCACTGCATTAATTCTCCTCTTTCCATTCAGGTTTATTACAATCCAACTTCGTGCTTAGAAAGCGTGCGCGTACTTGAGATCAGTGGAACATTAGCATTAAGTGATTATTACAAAATGAATTTTCGTCTAGACAAAAAGAGATTGAAAGTGGGTCAGTAGAACGATTGGGTTTCCATCCGACACGAAACCATTGTGGCTCAAGGCCAGTGAACTATTAACTGCGAACTATCCCAGCTCTTCAATTGTTGTGGTTTTATGTACTATTACTGTAGTCATTAAATGCTTAATATATCACTTTCGTAATTTCATTAGATAGAAATTATGTTTATATTTTAATTTTTTATAAATAATAATAATAATAACTCCTACGACTCATGAGGGTTATGGGTTCAGTACTTTGTAAGGAAGCACTGTTTTTAGAACAGCGGTTTTACAGGGATTAAAGATTTGGTCAGAATCATGCTCAACCGTCAGATTTTTCCCCAATTAAGGGTACCCACTTTATGAGGCTGGGTGGACCCCAGGAGGGCTCCTACAGGGTTGACTCACGGCTATAATACAACAGAAAATAATTATCTGCCCAGCCGGATTCGAAACAGTGTCCTTGGAGTTAGTAGCATTGTGTCTTACCATAGTGCCACCGCGCTCCTTAATTTTTAATAAATGAATACAAAACTGTATGAGTATTCATATTCGTGTTACAGCTTCCTGAGTAAATAAATCTGAAACGAAGCCTTTGAGTTTCGTAAATTCAGTTTTTATATTTAACTCAAATATACAATGTGAAAAAATGAAAAAATGTGAAAAATCTATCCGCAAAGTGGAACATCCGGCAGATCGATTTTTAGCAAAAAAGTTGCTTTTTTCTCAGATTTGACTAATTGCAGAATTAACGTCATCGCCAGAACTACATTATAAAAATTAAAAGATCACTAAAATAAAAAATAAAATTGTTTTCATTACAGAAATTCTTACGGGACTGAATGGGTTAGCAAATTACAAATATTTTATTAATAGATATTACTTACATTTTTTTTTGTTTGTGTTATTTAAAATCCGTCTAATAATTGTGACGACATGATATATTATTATACATGTATTAATGTATTCATTTTTGTATTATATCTTCATTTTTTCTTTTTTACACTCTATTTCAACTAGCTCTCCCTCGAAACTGGTGGTCCCTTGAATGGAAAAGTGGAGTTCAGTTGTACCTGGAAATTATCCCTCTTTCGGCATTTTGAGGTTGCGTGTTATGATTATCCTTATTTCTGTTCATTTTTAATATTTTATTGTTTTATTAATTTGGTAATAGGGCTCTTTTTTTTTTTTTTTTTTTTTTAAACTATCGTTTTATTCATCCTAAACTCCATTGAAGTTACCTTCGCTGTTTTTCTTCTTACAGGTGTATTTCACAGCGTGGGTGTAAAAAGATGTTTCCATACGATTCAGTTGTTTTAAATAAGATTAAGCTATAATTTAATTATTTAAAAGTTAAAATTGTGGCCTGTATCCTAGAAATAATTAGATTCATTCCATGGTATGTTGTAAAGCGTTTAGGAGCTCCTTGGTACTTGGTAATATAGTAAATAGCGCCTGTGTATAGGCAAACCTACACAGCTCTCAGGCATTGCAGGCTCACTATAGCGTAAACCCCTTCTTCTAGATGAGAGGCTCCCATGGGTTGTTCCATTACTTTGCTCAATTTTCTAATATTCTAATTATCTTTTCAATCGATATATTGACCAAAAGTTGATATTTTGAATCCTTATGTAATAGATCTTGCTGTTGTGACAAGAACTCTAGTTTAAATATGAAAAATAAACTTTATGTTAATGTTGACAGAGATCCAAGATTGATAATTCACAGCTTTGTTTTAATAATGTTCCATTTTAATTTTTTATTTTTTATTAAATTTTATTGAGACAAATTACCTTGATAGTCTCATAACCAATTTTTTTTATTCATAAATATTGTATGAGCAGCTACTGGTGTCCGTAACCATAATCATCTTCATTTAACAATTCTAGAATAAATTATTATAGTTATTGTATGCTATAATATTTAATAACAAATTTAGATATTTGCCATTAAAATTATTGATATAAAATTATGAGACTGTTTAAGTAATTAAGCTGAATAATATGTTGAAATAAAAACAGTCTAACTAGATCTAAATATTATTGTTGTTGTTTATTTTCCATAAAACCGACAACAAAAATGTGATCTTAAAGTTCATTTAAAAAAATAAATAAAAACAATTGAAAATAATTAGTAAGGGGTGCCTTTGTATTAAATCTATAGTAAGGAAGCTGTTTCAATTTTATTTGCCATAAACTGGTTGTTTCATTCGAAATAAAGAGAAAAACAACATGAAAAATGTATTATTTTTTTTAATCACTGGTTGCCAAAGAAAAGGTTAAGTTATTTATAACTAATTAATTAATTGTAATTCTTGGTTGGGTATATTTTTTAATAAACTATTATGAAAACAATGTTTTCAAACATATTCGTGTATAATGTTATATACAAATCACCATCCTTGAGAATTATAGTTATTGTTTTTATAGCACGTATAATTCTTTTTCAAGCTATGCTACCTGAATACATTGTTTTGCTACTACAAATACATTCACACAGCATATATGTGAATCAATTAGTCATAGTATGAATAAATTTTTAAATAAAAATTTTAACACACTATTTGTTAATTTTGAACAGCTCAAGCGAATCCCACATGTTGAATTGTAAGTGATAGTATACCCTATGAATTCAAAAACTTTTATTTCATTCATACTTTAATTTTAGTTTAATGTTTGATTAAGTTTTAATGATTATATTTTCTATTTGTTTCAGGAAACCAGCTAAGACATTTGCGTTCGACCATTGTTTCAATTCTGCCGACCCCAACAACCCCGATTTCGCGAACCAGGAAACTGTGTTTGGCTTCCTCGGAACTGACATTTTGGACAATGCATTTCAAGGATACAATGCCTGTATCTTTGCCTATGGACAGACTGGTGAGGATTGTATCTTAGTGTTTGTTATTTATTTGTTACAGTTTTTTTTTAATTATTATTTTCTAAATTGAATTTATATTCAGGCAGATAAAAAGTTATTAATTCTGTTTTGTTTTGGGGTAATAGTAAGGTTATTTTTTAATTGATTTATTTAATACATGTTTTGCAGAAAAATATTACATGTCTTACTTATATTATCTATAATAAATAGAAAATGATTAAGGTAAAGAAAAGATAAGAATTTGAATACGAATTATAATTTTCAAAAATGGTTTGAGGTTGGATATCCTATTTTAAATCCAGCATTAAAATTAAAACAGTTTTTAGGGATTTAGTAATTATTTAATCATGCCATAAATTAATGATTTTTCTCTTTGTATTTTAAAAAGTGCGAAACAATTAGTTTTGTTTTTTATGATTAAAATTGATTTATTATATTGAAAGAAAAAATCTATTTCTCATATATTTTATG
>NW_027111080.1:644800-670983 GCF_000696795.3 Halyomorpha halys | reverse complement strand
AAAAAATTGTGTTAATTTGTCACTTATTTTATGATATTATTATGTTGGTACACTATCTTTTATGTTTTGTTTTTATATTACATTATTTCACTATAATAGTTAATTTTATAGTTGGTACCAAGTTGTAAATTAGGATTAGTATTATTAAACTTATTAAATTTTTATTTATATATACACATATACATCAGTTCTCATAATATATTTTTATCTTCAATATCTTTCTTAAGTGTTAATATATAATTCAAATAATTAAATTTTGTTTTGTTCTATTTGTGTGCATTGGATTATATGTACTCTTTCAATTTATTATTTATATGATTTTGATTTTGTATTAGCTTCAAATTCCTTCCTAGCAATTCTAATCATTGAAGCAAATCAGGTTTATCATTATTGTATTCTTTGCTTCTGCAGGTTCTGGCAAATCATACACGATGATGGGAAGTCAGGATAACAAAGGTATCATACCCAGGCTATGCGACTCACTATTTGACAGAATCGCCAAGTGCCAATCATCTGAGCAATCATATAAAGTTGAAGTTAGTTACATGGAAATATACAATGAAAAGGTATATTACATATAGTGTAATTCTAGATCATTTTGATCATGTTACTGATACAATTAGTATATTTATTTTAAAATGCTAAGTATAATTAAAAATGATGTTTTAGTTGAATAATAGTTAAATAACAATTGGGGCATGACAAATGGGGTTCTTATTTATAACTTATTTGATAATAATTGTATTAGTTTTGGATGAAAAACATGCTTACTTGATTCTTGAATTAAATGGATTAATGTAAACAAATTATGAAAACTTGTGACAATTAAAATTGCCGAGTTAAGAAGTTGGGCTGTATAATGTGTCTTGATTGTCTATATATATATTTCTAACTATTCAACTCCCTTCTTATTATAGCTAATAATCTGGTGGTTCTTTAAAAATTTTCAAGCCATGTATTCATTTTATGTATATTTCATAATTTTATGTGTATTTTTTTTTTGTTAGGTGCATGATCTTCTTGACCCAAAACCAAATAAGCAATCACTCAAGGTTAGAGAACATGCTGTTCTTGGACCTTACGTAGACGGGCTCTCACAGCTCGCAGTCTCTTCATTTCAGGTACAGTAAATTTATGAGTTATTTTTCTATTATTGTGTAGGGTATAATTTCATTACTAACTCAAGCATCTAATATCATAATTTTATAAAATTAATAAATAAAAATATTATTGCTTCAGACATCTAAAATTTTTATAATTGTAAATATTTAATGAATTTTATGATTTGTTTAAAGTGTACTTATTGTATTATTCCAACAGAAATCACAGGATAAGTGTAGCTTAATCAAAAGGCAAAAAAAAAATATAATAATAGTAAAGTGAACTGAATAATGAATAGGGAATAAAAAAAAAAAAGATATAAGTAGATGTTGTTTAAAACAATTTTAAGGACATTAAAATTGTTTTAAACTATTTGTTCTTTTTTTGACCGCAACCCTGGCCATCTACTTATATCTAAATCTTTACGGTCAACTATATATACATATAAATAAAAAAAAGAAAGATGTTTCCTTCAATAACTGTGATAAATGAATAACAATTTTCCATGCGATTGGTCTTACAAAACCTCTGAATATTAAAGTGATGTTCTTCAATACCATTGAATACCCACTGTATTAGTCTGGGGCATATTATTTCTTTTTGTGTTTAAAACTGATAATGAATTAAAGTATATGTTTGTTAAAAATTTATTTCCTTTAAGACTCATAGTTTTTATGAAGTAAGAGTTAAAATAATGTTTCACACATAAAACTGTGTACAAGCCAAGAAACACATCAAAATAATGATAAATTATTTTTCTTATCCGGCATCAGAACCAACTTGATGTGTCATAGAAAGTATTGGCAGCTGTATTTTTTAATTGCCACTGACTTCCAATTACTTTAATAAAGTAATGTTTTTTAAATAATTAACATATCATGTGAAACTACTAGATAAATCACTGTATTTTTTGTATGTCAGTATCTGATTTAGGCTAAAATCTGGTAGAGCATAAGTGCTACTGACCCCATTTTCTCCATTTACATTACAAAGAGTAAAGACTGACCACATACATACAACACTCGACCTAATGATGGTGACAGAATTCATCACACGGAAACACATCAAATTTTTTGATAGCCTCTAGTACTGCACAAACTCCCTCTTCTTTACACTGACACTGACAGGACGGTCACAAAGATGGCAGACCCACACAAACAGCCACTGACCAGACTGAGGACAAGTTACTAAACCATTACTGTCACAACAAACCTGGCATGCCCTGACACCATCAGACTAACATACAACACTACCTCTTATCCAAAATATCAAATTTCCTCAGCCCCCTCTTCAAATGCATTCCCAATGCTGTAAAAGAGTTTCCCTTCAACTCATTTTTTGGGGCTTAGAAACAAAAAAAAATATTTTTTTAATGTGTTTGATTTTTGTAATGAAACTGCCTTTTTTATATTTCTTTAATCTATTAATGGTTTCTTCTTACTGTAATGGAAAAAAATGTTATATGAATATTTAAGTAATAAAGATTGAAACAATAACATCTTTGTGAATATTTTTATGAAATTATATCAATTTAATGGTTCTAGTTTTGGCGAATTGCACAATATGATACTTATAATTAGTCAAACTTGTTTATTTTATTTTATTATCTTCTTTTAGGACATTGACAATCTTATGGCTGAAGGCAACAAATCTCGAACAGTTGCAGCAACAAACATGAATTCAGAATCATCTCGCTCGCATGCTGTTTTCTCCGTAGTCTTAACTCAGACACTCAACGACCCTGTTTCTGGTGTGAGTGGTGAACGTGTTTCAAGGATGTCCTTGGTAGATCTTGCTGGCAGTGAAAGAGCGGCAAAAACAGGAGCAGTTGGTGACAGGCTTAAGGAAGGTTCCAACATTAATAAGTACGTGGCTCTATTTATTTGTAATTATTTATTATTTTAGGATTCCTGGTTTTGCTCTGTTATTGTTTGAAATACATGTGTAAAGTCATAAACATCTTGTCCCCCTCCCACCATTTCTCTGCCATAGTATTATAAAAATTATTTTATTTATCCAATAGTGTCCAGTAACTGATCCTTGATTTACCACAATGAATCAAATATAATTAGAATAATAAAAAGTATATATGTTATCTAAATATTAAAAACTTCATACATCTACTACATAATTCTTATATTTGAAGGAGAGTATTACATCTTTACTATTACAGAGTATTACTGAGTCAACATTAACAAATTTAGACAAAATATATTCTTTCTTTTTTTTTTATTTTAGCTTTGCTGCTTTTATTTATATTTTTCAATTAATAAAAACAAAACCACTAGTCAATGGATCAAGTCCTTGAAGTGATGATTTCTCTAAAACTTTTGATAATGAAGTCAATTTTATTGAAGAAAGTTTTGCACCATATATGTTGTTTTAATTCAATTAGGATTAATGATTAATTTATTTATTTTGTAATTATTATCTAATTTCTAGATCTCTAACCACTCTTGGGCTCGTGATATCAAAATTAGCTGATCAATCATCAAATGGAAAAAATAAGGATAAATTCGTACCATATCGAGATTCAGTGCTTACATGGTTGTTAAAGGTAGAAATGGTTTATTTTAAGTAATATAATAGAAAATGTTAAAATTGATTATCTTGAAGAGATTAAAAGAAATAATCTTTTCACATTTTCATTTGTAAGTTTTTTAGAACTAAATTGGTACTATTGTGATCAGGACAATCTCGGAGGAAATTCTAAGACTGTAATGGTTGCCACTGTTTCACCAGCAGCGGACAATTTCGAAGAAACGCTATCTACCTTGAGGTATGCAGATCGAGCGAAAAGGATTGTGAACCACGCTGTTGTTAATGAAGACCCTAACGCTCGTATCATCCGAGAGCTTAGGCAAGAGGTTGAGACGCTCAAAGAGATGCTCAAGTATGCAACTGGCTCTAATTCAACTGTGAGTTCTCGTTTCTTTTGTTTGTTTTTTTTATTCTGTTTACATGTTAATTTAAAAGGAATTGTTGTCTTTAGTATAAAATCTTATTTGGTTAAGAAAATTTATGACTAAATATTACATTTGAGGTAAAGTCCCTGCTCCATTTATTAGTTATATCAATTGAAAATTTATGATAAGTCATTATCCAAAAATACTCTATCTTGTTACGACTAAAATATATTCATCAATGTAGTAATTTCCACAAAGAAAAAACAAACTAAAAAGTGTCTAATTGCTTATAAAATTCACTTCATCTCCGTAAATAGAAGAACCGAATACTTCTGAGATTAGTTAATACCATGGAGCATCTAAACTTCTAATAATATTTAATTTTACAAAATGAATTTTATGTACAGTTATAGAAGTAGTAAATAATAGGAATTGGATTTGAATATAGACAACTTGATATCTGAAAGGTTATCCAATTCATGAATAAATTGTTAGTATAAGTTTTATGTTTTTTTTTTACAGAAATTGCTACATTGATTTATGATTAAAGTTTTAATTATTTTAACAATCACCTAAAAAATTGGCAAGCATAAATTAATGAGAAATGATAGGCTTAATAAATAAACATTATGATGAGGTAGAGCAGTGATTCTCAAAGTGTGTGCCGTGATGCCGTCATAAGGGGGCTGTAAATTATTCAATTATTAAAAAAAAAATTACAACTAAGGAAAATAAAAATTAATGAAGAGTGTATCAGTGATTGTTTTCCCTTGTTGAACCAGTTTGTAATCTCAAATGAAATTAATTTGTCTTGCAATATAAAATCCATTTTTGTCGATAACCTATCAGAGCTTATAAAAAGGTTCGGAAAATACTTTGAAGCAGATAATAATCGATCACGGTAATAAAAAGTAAATATCGCTTGAAAATTAATGTTAAACTAAAAATGAGGGTCGTCATATCCAATTTTATTCCGAGATTTGAAAAGTTGTGTAGTGAACATCAATCCCATCCATCCTATTAATAATTTTAATCATCAATGGAGGTTCTATAAATTGTTTTTTAACTTAAAATTTGTGTTTTATTTATTTTTCGACAAACCTAACCTAATGGTGGTTGTCCAGTCTCAATATGGATATTACTGAAACAATTGAAATTAGATATTTTTTACTATCCCAAGGAAAATAGTATATGTTTTTAATTTGTTGCTGTTAAATGGGTAATCGCTTTTAAATAGGAAAATTTCCCAGTTTTTCAAGAAAGTCAAAAATTTAGAAAAAATCTGATGTATTAAGGGCACCAAAGAAAAAAATCCAATTATTTAGGAAGCCGCAAACTGAAAAAGATTGGGAACCTCTGAGGTAGAGTGAGAGGGAAAGCTGTCCTTGGTATGGGTCTTCCCTTGTTTATATTTATAATTTCGGTACTGAATTAGATTTTCAATATACTTATGTATTATAGAGGAATAATATTGAAAAATATTCTATTTATAGATTTATAGGCCCTTTATTGTGTTTTAAAGTTATATTCAAATACAATTTGGAGAAAGACTAATGGAAATTAAATAGATTAGAAAAGTTTCCCACTTGCCATTTTCTCAAAATAATATAAAATAAAATTACAAATACTTCTATGAGTTTATTTATCCGTGTTTTTTCCTATTCTTTAGAAATATTCATTTCTGACTGGTTCTAATTCATATTTTGAGATTTATTAAAAAATTGTCTATATCCCTTCCTATTAGAGCTATGAAATAATTGTCTATATCCCTTCCTATTAGAGCTATGAAATAATTACTGATAACAGCAAAAATAGTGTTTAAAAATATTTACAGTGTCTATGTTAATTTATTCACTCTTATCACTGTTTACGTAATGTCATGCGCTTCTCTCTTGTTATAAATAGTTCTGTTGTTTCCCAAACTAGAATTTAAAATAATTAAATATTTTTGTCATTTTGTTTTTTAATATTTTAAAAAATAAAATTAATTTGTACTTTATAGTTTTTTTTTATTTTATTTTTGTTTTATTGATAGAAGAAGGAGGAAGTTACAATTATTCAACTTAGGGTTATAGTTGCAAGTGATTTAATGTGGTCATATTCAAATCTTTGAAGCATATATAATTGATCATCTTCAAGAGAAAAGATGTTTCGAATTCATCTCTTCCCATGTTGAAGTAATATCATGTAACAGTGAGCTGTTTGTGTTTAGATCGTTGATATATAGGCTTCCTAACCCTGTGATGCCAAACTAAACGAAGCAGTGTTTGAAAAGCTTCAGTATGATGTAGAATTGTTCGTTTGTTTGATTTTAATTAATCGTAATAACCAAAGCTTGAGAAATTTAAAAATATTATTAACATCAAAAATAAAAAAAATAAAAAATGTTACTAACATTTCTTTTTTTTATGAATTATTTTATTTTATATTAAAAAATTCACTTTCTAGTTTTAAAAACTTCATCTGAAGCTATATAAAATATAATCAGTTTTTGTCTTATTTAAAGCATGTTTAACATATTGTATCATAATGAAATTGTGTTATCAGTTGGAATATCAAAATTAGCTGGTCAGTCATCAAATGGAAAAATTAAGGATAATTTTATCTTTCAGAGATTCAATGCTTATATTGTTATTGAAGGTAAAAGTATTTTATGTTTAAATTTATTTTTGATTTAATGGCATGGATATTTTCAAATTTTTAACAGTAGATTATTTTTTAATCGCTCACCTATATAGACAATCAACAGATGCCTGCCAAATGTTAAAAGTGTTCATGTCATTCATCAAATTAGCTCATGTTAAAAATTTACATCTTTGTCAAATTAAAGTACTTAAATGTGATAATATGGTATTATTTAATGATTATTCTTGGGACCTCTTAAAAGAATCCTCCAAGTCAGAAAAAAATTATACAGGCTTACTACAAAAAGATAGTTGAGGCGAAATGTCTTTAGAATGATCCATTGATTTTTAAAGTATTAGAATCGTATTTGTGATTTTTTTGTCTTAGAAGGTGTTACAGCTTAAGCAATAACATTTATAAATGTAATATATGTCAAGAATATTTGCAGTTCAATTTTTTGAAGATGAAGGAATCATTTTAGACTTAAAAAACAAAAAGTAAACAATAAAAGTCAAATCTTTCATATTCAGTTTTATATTTTAAGAGAATTTCAGATTTACTTTTTAATATGTTCGTAGAATAATTGGTATTTTCAAATATATTTTCTTCTAACTTTTTTCTAAAAACTTTATTTAATATTAAAAAAAAATTAATAAAAATTCAAAGTTCCTTAAAAAATATTGTTTTAAATTAATGTATAAATACTTATCAGTCTAACGGTATATGTACAGCTCAAAAAACAACAAAAATTCAGTAAAAGTTTTTAAAAAATCCCTTGTTCAGTAGATACTTTTAATTGTTTCCAGTTTTTATTACTGTATATAAATCTAAACATTATGTGATAAAGTTAAACAGACCAATTTTGTTTTCACTCTTCAGTCACTTAAAATGTGAATCAATTTATAGTGCAATGATTAGTAATTTTTTTATTGTGAAATAAAGTTAGGTCTAGTTTTATTTTAAGTGTGTTTAGTTTTAAAATGTCCAGAGTTCAGTTAACAAGATCTAACAGGCCTATTTTAGGGGTGCAACTGTATTATTAGATTCTTATATATTTAAAATCTAGGGCAGTAAATATTGGGGTAGAATTATATCATCGGCATACTTGTTGCTTTTTATATGTTAATGTAATTACGTAAGCTATTGATTTTTCATTTATAAGTATTCCCTCCTCCCTCCCATTGTGTAAATTTGGTTTAAATAACACTGTATTCTCTTAACTTCCATGTCTTGATTCTCAGGAATCGCCTGTTATCGTAAGTATATGTGTTAGATATTTTTAATTTATTATTTTGATGTCGTAAGAAGTTAAATAAAAGTTATTATTACAGCCACTGGACTTACATGAAAAACTGACAGAAAGTGAAAAATTGATGAGAGCCATGTCAACTACATGGGAAGAAAAATTAATAAAAACAGGTAAATTTTTCAAACAGATAATTTACTTAAAATTAAGTTAATGGAATAGTAATTTTGCCTAATATTGTTAGTCCATGCTATTTTATTTTTACTTAAATCATTATCCAACAGGTTTTGTTTTTTTTAACCATAGACGCCAGACACCTGTCACAATACAAATATATTTATTTATCAACACTTGTCAAAATATGAATTGCTAATCAGCTGATTCAGATATGAGTGAGGTAGAAGGAGAACCTCCTATGTTAATTCTTTGTAAAAGATTACATTAGATTGTAAAAGATTATAATTGCAGATCTCTCATTATCTCTTAATCTTTTAAATCCTTTTGATATTCTTAGACACATACGTTGTGACCATTTTTTCTATTAGTGAGTTGTTTCCTTCTAATTTATAAGTCAATACGTCAATACAATAATAATTTGTAAGTTGTCATGGATGTAGCAAGGAGATTGTGCAATAAGTTAAGAGTTTTTTTATTAAGAAATCTTTGAATGTGTCTTTTGTACTGGGCTGAAAATTGTAAGTTTAAACAGGTTCTAGTAATTTTAAGAAGAAACATTCTTTCTAAGTTTTTATTTGTATTATCGTCTGAAAAGTGTATCATATCATGATCATTTTTTTTAAACAAGGTCTGATATTTTTTCTTTGCCAGTAGGTCTCTTGCCATTTTATTTAAATAAAATAACCCTACTTATTTTTCATCTATCTGTCATTAGTGTGTTGTCAACAAGAACAAGAGGACAAGTGTAAATGTAATATGTTGGCATTTGTCGTAGTTTAAAAAAGAAAATTAAATTTAAGTTTTTAACCCTACCTATTTTCCACTTGAGTCGAATGGCCATTAAACGAGACCATTTGAATTTGTGAATAATTAAAATGGTTTTTAAAAATAAGTATATTTATCATTATAAAAACTAATGGCAACGTTTGAACATACAGTCAGACATTTACATGTTGGCTCAGCGTTTATTAAATTTTTAGATTCATTTGTTACTAATCCCAACCGTTGAGGTGCAATTATTTCATTTTTAAAATAAATTTTAGTACCTACTTTTATTGATTGACTTTTTTCATTGATTGGCGGTCTCAATAAATGAAAAATTTGACCCTCAACCATGGTTAGGCTGTATAGCACTCCAGTGGGAGTCTTGGCCGAAAAAAAAAAAAAAATGTATTTAATCAACTAGCATAGCTTAATCTGTATTTTATTTTTATGACCTGTCAGTTCATTTTGTTTATTGAAACATCTAAAATTCCCATTTGTCTTTCTTGAAAATTGCTTTACTTTTATTTAATTTTCTTTTTTTTTTTCCAGAACAAATTCAACATGAGAGGCATGAAGCGCTTGAGAATATGGGTATATCTGTTCAAGCTTCAGGAATAAAAGTTGAAAAGAATAAATTTTACCTCGTCAACTTGAACGCTGACCCAAGTCTCAATGAACTACTAGTCTATTACCTAAAAGAGAGAACGCTCGTCGGAGCTCGAGGTGCTCCTGTTGTTCAAGATATTCAACTGTCGGGATTAGGTATAATGTTGATTATATAATTAACCGATAAATATCTTTAACAATACTATTACATTAATATTGAAACCAAAAATTATTGTCTTTTTTTAGGTATTCAAGCTGAGCATTGCGTTTTAACGATAGATGACACAAAACTATACATGATTCCAATTGCTGGAGCTAGGTGTTTTGTCAACGGTGCTCCTGTTTTTGAAAAGACTCTACTTCACAATGGAGACAGACTGCTTTGGGGAAATCACCATTTTTTCAGAGTTAATTGTCCTAAATCACAAGGAGGTATGAATAGATTAATTTATCGCTTACATTACTTGTTATCATATATCTATTTCCTCAAAGCAGCCATAATTTTAGTTATAAAAAAGATATAATAAAAAAAAAAAATTAGGATATAAACAAAGTCTACAATTTTTCCATTCTTGATGCTTAAAAATATTTTATATACCAAAAAAACTGTGTTCATTAAATGTTTTTTTATTTCTAATATGGATCAGAGAACTATTTTAAATATATGCTTATCATTGTAAAGTTTACTATTTAAAAAGGTTTTCATAAAATTTAACAAATATCAAATAAGTATTTAAATAAGTAAAACTAATTAAAATAAAAAAAAAATTACATTTCTTCAAAGTTTTAAATTTTTTTCAAATGTTTTAAGTAATATTGTTTAGTTGAGTATAATTTAGTTGTTCTGAAGATATAAAAAAAAAGGTTATATGATAGATTATCCAATGATCTTTCATGTTTTGCTATCAGATTTATGGTAGCCTCAGTTTATGTGAAATATTTGTTAAGGGAGTGAAAAGTTGTGAAAGTTAAATACTGCAGTAGGTTATTTAAAAAGCATTTTATTTCATTTTTGGAAAGATTAGGTTTACTTGTATAGTGGTTATAAACTTTATTTTAATTCTTTTATATATCTTATAATTTAAACTATTTTTCTTCATAGTATCAACATGCAGTGAACCGCAGACTCCTGCTCAGACGATTGATTATAATTTTGCCAGAGAAGAATTAATGTTGAAAGAATTATCTAATGACCCTCTTCAAGCCGCTATTGCGAAAATCGAAAGGCAGCATGAAGAAGATAAACAAGGTTTTTATTTAATGAATATATCTCTCATTAGAAAAAAATATGAAAATTAATGGTTTTTACTTATAATTTTGATATTTAAATACTGTATGTATCTCTAAGTTTTGTATCTCTTATGCCTTGTTACCCTCTAGTATATTAGAGGAAAGAGAGATTTATATATTCCTTTTTGTTGCCATTTTAGTTAGTATTTAATTTTTCATATTTATAATTTATTCCATTTTTATTTTCTCTGCTTGATTAAGTTAAAATGGGACTAACTTAAAAAGGTTTGAATCAAATTATAAAATTATGTATGTTTATAATACTTTTGTTATATATATGATATGATGGAAGCCATTGATTTCACGATACTATTGTGCAATGGTGGCAGACCAATGTGTGCTGGTTTTTGTCTATACCTTTAAAAATGTCTTATTATTTTTAAATTCAACAATTTATTTCTTACCAAGGGATATCTATATTATAATTAAATTTTATTGAAAATATTTAATCTTAAAAGTTATTCGCTATTAAATAATAATATTTATGTTTAATAATATTTATGTTTAACAGTGGCATTAGAACGGCAAAGACAAGAGTATGAAAGGCAATTTCAGCATCTTCGAAATATTTTGTCCCCGTCTACACCTTACCTACCTTTTGACCCATTCAGAACTGGAAAACTTACACCTTCTACGCCTACAACATTAATGAGGGTAGAAAAATGGGCAAAAGAAAGGTTTGTAACAGTTTATATTTACTTTTTATGATGTTTTGGCTGGATCAAGGATTCTTAAACTTTTACAAACCCATCACAATAGCTCCTTAAAATTCTATTATCTTGTTTAGAATACATTAAGAGTATAAATATACAATACAAATTTTATTCCAAGAATATCTCTTTTTTTATGATGATTATGCATATTTACTCGCTAATTATTTAGCAATTTTACCATCCTTTTGATTCTTTGACACATGTAACAATAAAATTAATCAACTTATTAATAATAATAAAATTATTAATATTTATAATAATAGAATTATTAATATTTATAAAAGTTAAATTATAAATGTTATAACGTATTTAATAATTGGGTAAATCATGGTCCAAACTAGAATCCATCATCTCGCCAATAAGTTGTTTGACTTCATCTTTATTTAAATCACATGTATTTATAATATTCAAATTTTAGGGATGATATGTTTCGGAGAAGTTTAGTTAAACTGAAACAAGACATTGTTAAAGCCAATGTTCTTGTTAATGAAGCGAATTTTCTTGCCGAAGAAATTGGAAAGCAGACAAAATTTAGCGTTACTCTGCAAATTCCACCTGCCAATTTGAGTCCTAACAGAAAGGTATATTCTTCTCTGTATAGACAGGTATAAAGTTTTTTTTTTTTTTGTTTATTTTAGTTTTATTTTTTATTTATTTTAGAACCAATTTTTTTTTTTTACAAAGTAGTCTAGTAATTTTATAATTACTTAATTAATCAGCTTGCATGATGACATGAACTTACTTTATGTTAGTATTAAGTATCATCATGTAACATAATTTTCATTAACTGCTTTGTGGTACATTTAGAGATTCAATTTTATAGTTTATAGATGTTTGTAATAGTTCCTCAATACACCAAAATTTTCTCAAAATGCGTAAAAAATGAACTTCTAGTGCAGTGTATCTGAAATAGTTCAATACCTGTTTTTCGAACACATTTACTGTTGTATCTATTGTTGAATATAGGATAAAATTAAAAAAAAAATAGCACCAAAAAATCACACAAATCTTCCTAAAATACAATGAGTTTGGTTGCCCTATAAAATTTGATAGATCCAAATTGGATAAAGGTTTTAGCTTAGATTCCTTATATACTTCTTGATCAAGACATTCATATAAAAAAATTAAGTCTCATTATTTCATATTAAAATTAACTAATATATTTAACCTAAAAATATTACAACTTTGTTTTCTGTTAGCAACAAGGTTCAAAAGGTAGAAGAATTTATTTTAAATTCATTAGTTCATATTTTAACCGCAATAGTTAACTATAGAAACTTCTTTGCTTATTGTTTATTTTGTTTAATTAATTATTTAAAATTTTATATAAATATGATAACAACAATGATGTTTTCATACCGCATACGAACCGGTATTTGGTTTTATTATATCAAAAGCAAGATACCATTAGCTATATAATTTCGAAAACCATTGTCAATACCTATGATACCATTTGATATAAGTATTAAATGTTGGATACTTGTTACTCTTATAGTTTCTTGATTCTGATATTTGTGTTCTAAGTTTAACTTTATTTATATTATTTAATAAGAAATGATATATTGAATAATTTTTTAATGTTAATGAACCAAAATTTTTGACTTGGAAAAACTAGTCATAGCTTGAATATGTTTTATATTGCTTAAATATAATTCTATTAGAAAGTTACAGTACAGCCTCTACACAAATACGATTTAGCAAAAACCTTCAGAAGATATGATAAATTGTTTCCTGTTGACATTCAATAAATTTTTACTATTGATAGAAAAAGATTATGAATGAAAAATTTGAGAATTTAATTTTGAACGATATCGAACATTGCTTTTGATAAAATATCAAATCTTTGGTTTGAAGAAAAATAGAAGTAGATTCTTAGATTCATTATTATTAGTATCAGAAGTATCTTGTTTCTAGGCATGAGTAGTTAAAAATATATTTAATATTCATATTTATTAATAAAATATTATTAATATTGATTCATTATGATGTTTCAGAAAGGTACATTTGTTAGCGAGCCTGCCATTTTAGTGAAGAGAGCTGGGGTAGGAAGTCAAGTATGGTCTATGGAAAAACTAGAGAACAAGCTTGTAGATATGAGGGAAATGTACGAAGAAAGAAAAGAAACAGGAAATATAATCGAACCGGTAATGCAATCTTCTGTCTGTCCTGTCATAGTAGTTAATTTGTGAAGATTTATTTTAAATGTCGAAAAATTTTGTTTTGTAAAGGAGGAAAATCCAGCAAAAGTAGTTGATCCTTTCTATGAGAGCCAGGAAAATCATAACTTAATTGGTGTTGCGAACATTTTCCTCGAAGTCTTATCCGAAGACGTCACTCTTGATTACCATACTCCTATCATCAGCCAACAAGGAGATGTAGCTGGTCGGCTTCAGGTTACTATCTTTTATTTATTCAAATCTCAAATTTTACAATATCTCTTATTACTTATATTTGAGTCAAGTCAAATACAAAATCTGAATCTATAATGTGTATTCAGAAATCAACAATTGCAAATGTCTTTTTCTGCGAATTTGTTTTTATTTGATTGTGAATGTTTTTTTTATTTCTTTGTTACTTAAATTTAATTTTCTTTGTCTTGTACATAAATTATTTTATTTTATATTTATTATGTGATTAGTTTAGGTTATTATACTTTTGATGTGGATTCATATTTTTTATTTGTACAAATCAAGATAGCATTATCTTTTTTTTATATATTTCTTTATTATTATTGTTTTAAATTTGTTTGTCTTTTATTTTAGCGAGTACTATTATTATTTACATTTTTTTTTCTTCTACTTGTGTATATATTAATACTTAATACCCTTAATTTGTGGCAGATTGCATTAATTGTCTTCAATAAAATAAATTAACAATAGAAATTTGGACTAACTAGACAAGAATGAAGACAAGATGATAAGAATTCCTCAGTTTATAAATTCTTAGCTTGAGCGCCTCCTTCTTTTTTTTTTTTCAAGTTTAGCATTCTCTGATTAAGTAGCTTGGTTGTCTAGTCAGTATTGAATTTGTAAACTTATTATTGATCATAGAAGCTCTTATGCCATTTGTCCTTTGGCAGCCAAATATGGTTTAGATTTTTTTTAGTAAATTGCAATGAGCTTTCGTGCCACCCTAAGCATAGTTTGATTGTTGAGATTCATTTTGCGGAATCCCTTAAAAAAAATATGCTCTGGAGTAGCTTAGCCTCAACATAACGATAACTTTTCCTGAAGTTTTTACAATATGGTTGATCATTTAAGCTTCTTATGATTGAATGTTATCAGTAAGTCTTGAGTATGTATTATGACAATAGACCATAAAGGTTCAACTTAGCAGAAAAATGCATTTTACTAATATTAATTATTATATTTTTAATCATTTTATAGGTTGAAATAAAGAGGATTGCAGGAAAACTTCCAGAAGATAGGATGTGCGAATCCGGTTCAGAAAGTTCTGGTGATTCTGGAAAAGATGATATAGATTCACAATTTACATCTTCAATTACTATCAGGGTTAGGCCCATTTAAATGTTAACAATATTTTAATTAGTCTTGGCAGATTATTTAATTTTCATTATTCCTTCTTTAAGAGAATAATTTTGTTTTTAATCTGCATTATTTTGAGTAAAAATAATAAATTTAAAGTTTCATGTGTACAAAAAAAAAATAATAATCTTGAGTTCCTACCAATACTATGGTTATTTTACTATATACTCCAATCATTAGCTATTCCTATATTTGTTAACCCAAAGTTGATTTTATTATAAATATATACCAGTAATAATGAGCCAATTTACTATATATTGGTATTAAAAAATAATTTTTACTATTTTACTGTTCAATTAATTCTTCTTTGTCTTTTTTTTATTAGAACAAAACAATTTGTTGAAATTAAAAACAATTTTTTTGTAACTTCTATAAAATTCCAATAATTTTTCACTTCATTTCTTTCACTTCATAACATAATGAAAATCTTTGAACATTTCTCTTGTCAATAATTTTAATAATAATTCACTATCAGCATTTATTAATTTAATGATTATTCTTTCAGGTCACCATAAAACAAGCATCTGGACTTCCTCCATCATTATCTAATTTTGTATTTTGTCAATACACTCTATGGACCCACCCGGAAAACATTGTCGTCCCTCCTAAGATGAATCCCGATCAAGCACCTTCAATGCAGGGGACAGATTCAATGACTTTTACGTTTGATCATACGAAGGAATTTACATTTCCAGTGACTGAAGAGTTTGTTGAGCACTGTGCAGGTATTTCTAATTGTAGATTGTATAAATTAGTATCCAAATTATGAGTTTTCTTTTTTTATCTATTTATAATATTTGTGCTTACTCAGCTTTTATTATTTATGTATTTTGTTTTTAATTATTTTTGAGAATTTATGTGCAATAAAGTCTCTAGTGGTATTTATTTTTTTTTTAAACTTCATCACAAAAATTATATGTGACTATGTAGCTGATGATGGACCACTGAATTATTAATAGTAAAATTAAAAATTAATAGTGAAAATAAAAATAAAATAGAACTAAGAAAAAATAATTTTTATCCTTTTAGTAACACTTGTGGAAATTTTAAAGATTTTATCATTTTGATTAATTTCCTCGAGGAGAAAATAGTCGAGGGTATGGTCAACAAAAGTACACAAATAAATAAAATTTAAGTCAAGTTGGCTTTAAACGGCAACTACCCTCCAAGTCAGTTCCTGATGAAGGTCTGAAATGCAGGTCAAAACGTCATAATAAATAACGGCACAAATAAATGAATTTTGTTTATTTATGTATCTTTGCTGACCGCACTCCCAACCAACTTTTTCTCATATCAATCTGCAGTCAACTATTCCCATCTCTTTTTTAATTTACAATTTAAAAATGTCACCATCGGCTGCTATTGGTTAAAATTTTCCTTCTAATGAGGAGTATTTTATAAAAATATCTACAGTAAAAATACTGAAAGAATTTTTTCGTAATGTAAAATTAAAACAACTCTGTAAATATGCTTATTTTGACTTGTGGAAGGTTTTCATGATTAAATCTACCCATACAGTAGATTTACTACAAAAAATTTAATATTTGTTAAAACATAGTAAGTTTTTCTTCTGTTGTGTGTCCTCATAACTGATTAGATCTAGGTTATTATGATTCTCAGCAGGGATATTGTTTTATATTATTAATTGCCTATTGATTTCATGAACAGAAGGTGCATTGAGTATAGAAGTGTGGGGTCATAGAAGCGCTGGGTTCACTCAAGCCAAGCCAGGTTGGGAAGTGGAACAGCAACAGCTTGCCAAAGCACGATCTCTCGCTGATAGGTAATTATGATGATATATATGCTAGTGTGTGTGTTGAAGGCGTAGTCCAAGTAGGTTTGTCTAATCCGAAGACAATATGTCTGTCATTAAAAGAATGTACTGAAGAAAAAATATTGTCCCATGTCAAAAGTTTTTGTTAGATCTAAGATAATTGAGGTAGATACAAGTTAAAATCTGTCTTACACTTTTAATAATCTTTTTCTTATTCACAACAAACCTTTTCTTTTAAAAATATGTGTATCAAATTATTTTCATTATTCTACAATACAAAGATTGTCATTCTAATCAATTTGAGTCACTTCTGATGAAAGGGAACCTTTAAAATATTTCTTTACCAGAGATTTTCGGTGTAATCAATGATTCTAGGAATGATACATTTAATTAAATTATAACCACACTAAATCATCAATTAATCAAATAGAAATCATGAATTATGGCAGAAACAATATGATATTTATCTCTGCTTTAATCACACATAGACAGACCAGTCACTCTATATATCTTGATATGCAAAAACTGGAGTCGTAAAGATTGCTTGGTATGTTCGATGGACCAATACAAGCAGTAAAAAAGAAAAGTAATGCTAAAATGTGTGCTCTTCTTTCATTTAACTTCAAAACCGTGAAATTTATATATTACAAGAATTGAAGAACAATAAAATTTTCACAGAAAAAGTGCCTGACATTATAAATTTTGTTGAGGAATTCAGTCAAAATCAGCTGTGCAAGAACAACAATTTTTACCAACAAATATAATGTAGCGACTTTTCAGTGTTGTTCTACATTAACAAATTTTTTGAATGAAAGTTTTTAAGCTCCATATTTATTATTTTTGAAATAGATATTTTAATTGTCCTATTTTATTTTTAAATATTTTTACTGTATTATTACTATAATAAATATTTTACATTAGGTGGAGTGAGTTAAGTAGAAAAATTGAATTATGGGTCGAAATAGAAGAACTGAACGATGCTGGTGATTATTCCAGTGTTGAAGTTAGCCCATCAAGAGAAGTACTTACTGGTATGTTCTTTCTCAATATTACCCTAATTGTAGATATTTAAAATGAGTAAAACTATCTATATTGGGTATGTCAAATCATTTCTGAACTCTGACTACGTTTTTTATCAATTTACTTTCTCTAAATATTAATTCATTTAATACTTCCATAATCATTAAAAAAATATAAGATTTTTGTATAGGGTGTTTCATTATTGTGTCCTAACTGAAAATATGAATTAATACAAGAAAAGGTACATTCATTAACATTTTGTTTAGTAGATAATCGTGTCTAAATAATTTAATTGTTATAAATTATTTAGGTTGTAATAAATAAACTAATATGTATCCCAACTAATTTATTAATGAAATGTAAATACTATCGTTTATTTTTTTGTATATTTTTATTATCTTTTTCTATATTGGTAATTTTATTAATAATAACAAAAATCATCCAAATTGTCTCGACCTTCTTTATAAAAACTTGATTGTCAGATTTCCAGCTTCGCTTCGGCCTAATGCTTAACTTACCTTCCTCAGAGACATCCTCAGAACAATCATTATTGATGGTGATAATTTTGTTCAGTATCTTAGAGGGATTAGTCAAAATAAAAATACACTGCCCAAATTCAGTTCCCTTTTTGTAAATACTTACAATAAGCGATAACTTTCTACTTCTCTCTGTAATAAAATTTAATTTCTAGGAGGTGTATATCAGCTGAGACAAGGTCAACAGAGGCGAGTGAGGGTGAAAGTAAGCCCGGTCATACAATCAGGAACTCTTCCCATCATCTGCCAGGAAATCACCAACATAGCACTCGGCAGCGTTTCTGCTCGGTAATTTAAAAATTTACTTTGAATTTAAATTTTTAAAAATTTCCAATTTTTTCTTCCTTATTATTGTTTTTTTTAGCATCAACTATCATAATTATATTGCAGGCATGTCCATCGGTATTGCATTTCTGTTTTGTTTTTTTTAGCTTTTTTTTTAATTGATATAAATTTTCAGGATTCATTCCAAACTTGAATTTCTTAATTTCAATTTAGCAAATATTTTTATTTTTACTATATTAATTTATTTTCTAATTTTTAGATCCAGATTGCAGAAACCTCTTGATTCTTATCAAGAAGATGACCTGAACAGGCTGAGAGATAAGTGGAGCGAGGCTCTCATGAGGAGGCGAAATTATCTCGACCAACAGATCCAAAGGCTAATAAACAAACAAGGTTAATTTTTTAGAATTTATTATTATCTTTGAAATAATAATTGCTAATAATCAAAACAATTTGGTAGTTATTTATTTGAAGTATTATGTTGCGTAAAACAAAAAAAAAAGTGCAATATATATTCTAATTTTTGTCATGGATTTATAGTTAACTCTCGCTTATTGAAGCATAAAAGCCTCTTATTGAATTACTGTTAAAAATTTACTTTTATTTTCCTGCATTTAAATGCTTTGTTTTGTTTTTTCTATACGGGGTTTTCTTGTAGGAAATATTAGTGTTGAAGAGAGATAGTTTACCAAAAATCTAGTTCAGTACCACAAACCTCTCCTTTCCACCTCAATCTATTTTAGAGATATGTTTTTTCAAAGGGCTTGTCCAAGAAAATACATTTTTTCCTATAAAACTTTAAATTCTTCAACATAAACTAAATTTGAGATGAATTTTCTATAAGATAGGAATCAATTTTAGTCTTCATTAGGCGATCGTAGCAACCAAATAAAAATTAATAGTTTCCATACATACTCAGAAGAATCTCATGCAATGAGTTTCATAGAATAACCTTGGACAATCTCATCAAACTTGCTTCATTTCATCAACATAAATTTTTTAGAAATCTATAAAATTATATATCATAAATTCATTGTGTTAGATCTTAATGAGTATTTCTGAAAATTATTTATTTTTACCTGTTTATCTTGCTTTGACTGATACTGCCTAACAGAGTGACATTTTCCCACAAATTGGTTGCTATCATACTGAAAATTCATCGTAGATCCCGAAGATGATTAGAATGGTTCAGTTACAGTAACGAAATTCAAATTTAAATGAAAAAAAAAACATGATATCACTACAATGGATTGAGATAGAAAGATGAAATTGGTAGCATTAAATTAAAGTTTTAATGAACTATCTCTCCCATAGTTTTGACATCTCCTGGAATGCCCTACATATTTAATTTATTTTTTTTTTTAACTTTCAAACCATAAAAAAATTTATAATTTGTAAACTTACTTAATTTTACAGGTAAAAGTGAAAGTGACTGTGAGAGAGAGCAAAGCCTTGTTGAACAGTGGGTAAGCCTGACCGAGGAGAGAAACGCTGTAATGGTCCCTGCGGCAGGTTCCGGTATCCCGGGCGCACCAGCAGATTGGATTCCTCCTCCAGGGATGGAACCACATATTCCAGTTCTTTTCTTAGATCTCAATGGTAAATTGTATTCTATTTTTTTATCTTACACTCTTATTACAAGGAATTTCTCTGCTGTCTCAATGCCTTAGCAAAATAGATCTTGAAATTCTGAAGATATTTGCTCTAATTATTATTATTATTCTTTTAAGAATAAGAATGTTTGGAGATCAGTAATCTATTGGTGCAATCCTTTACAAAATAAAGTAGGTCAGTGGGAAAAAACGTAAATGACTTGAGCGAATACACGTTTTTATTTTATATTTTGCTTGAATTGTGACACTTCTGACTTAAGAAAAAGTTTTAATTTATTTCTTAATTGGATGTCTTCCAAAGATATCAGCTTATACTAGGGTTACTCTGTCTACTGATGTCCTAATACAGACTGTCCTAAAGCTAGGTGGGTGGTATACCATACAAAGTGGCCAAATTCCATGGTATAATCTATGGAATACATCAAACTTAAAATAGAAAAAAAAATCTTTTTTGTGAGATGTATCACTATTTTAGCAAAGCACCAATATGTAAATAAGTTATTTCATTTAATAATTTATTCCATTATATCTCATTTAATTATTGCCTTATTTTAAATTTCATTGTTCACTCAATAAAGTCATTCAGTAAAAATGAAAAGAGAAATAAAATGAATGTTTGATAAGTATGAAAGCAGAGTAATTTTCTTCCCCTGTTTTGAACTTCTTTAATTAAAATTATTAACAAATTTATTATGGTTGTTTATTTTTTTTAGTGGGATTCATTTTTAATTATTAAATATCATTCAAAATGATTGAGGGGAAAAATCTCCTTAGGACTACGTTAATGACTATAATTATCAGTAATAGATTTATTGTAATATTTATACACTTTATTGTATAAATATTGGTTGGGATATGTTCAATAAAGTGTAAAGTACTAACTGTACAAAATATAACTATATTTATCCAGTTTTATTGTGTAAAATAATTTCCAAAGATAGTTCAGCTCGGTTCTCAGGTACTTGAAAAATATTCTACTCCAGCCTACCTTACTTACTTTGAGCATCTACCCATGATTGATTTTAAGCTTTTAGTAGAAAACTTCATACTTAATATTTTTAATTCAGAGTTTCAAAATATTTTCCTTTGTAGTGTTAGTGTTCATTGAATTAATATCAATTGTATCTCAATAACTAAGATATATCAAAAAAAGTTTTAAGGGATTTCTGATATTTTCATAGGTCAAAATTTTTCCCCTAAATCATGTCATAATTTCTCTGCATGCCTCAGTTTATATTATTTCTCAGGGTTGAAGTTAAAATATGGAAAAAAACTGTAAATTTATGTACAATTTTGATTTATGCATGTTATTTTTTTAGCTGAGGATCTTTCGGCCAACAAATGGTCAGGAGAAGGCTTAGAGTTACCAATAGCCGGTCTCAATTCTATTTTACCGAAGGAACTTGGCAAAAATTTTCATACTCTCCCAATAGTGAAGCATTGTGAGAAAGAAGTTTGTGCGATAGCTACATGGGATTCGTCAGTTCATAACTCCATTCATCTAAATAGATTAACAGATGGTAAAATAAATTTAGAATGTTCAACATTTACTTTTTTGTTACAATTACTATTATTTTTTTATTGGTTTATTAATTAAAGTTTAATTTTATATTCTCATTTTAAATAGGTAATGAGAGGGTGTATTTGATTTTGCGAACTACAGTGAGGTTGTCTCATCCTGCACCAATGGATGTTGTCTTGAGGAAACGTTTATGTTTGAATATTTATAAACGACAGAGTATAACGGACAGAATCAGAAGGAAAATTGTTAGATCGGATGGTCTTTCATCTACAGGTGTAACATATGAAGTTGTCTCCAACATTCCAAAGGTAATCAGTTCTTGAACAGTTTATTTCAATCATGTCCAGCTACTATTAACAACTTAATAAAAAACTAGTATTTTTTTTTTTTTTATATTTTTCCTTTACCCAACTAAACAACTTTCATAATGTAGGGCAGTTTCTTTTGTTCAGAGACAAGTGTATATACAAAATCATCTTCATCTTCATTTTGATATATTCGTAAATTTTGAGTCTTAATCTGAAAAAAAACAACGCCAATTGGATTTTCAAAAATGAGATATCAAAGAAAATTTTAAGATAAAACACGGAAGGATTGCCTTTTTTATACACACATATATTTATTAATATGCCTTTCCTCTATTAATTTTGTAAATAGTATTTGATTCGATTGCTCAACTTATCAATTACTTAATTTCGGCTCATTAATTCTTAATAATAATAATAAATTCTAAATTTCATTTAATTAATTAATAAAGGAAGAATCAAGTCCCAAAACTGGCAATTTTTGCTAACTTTTAACCAATATAAAAAAAAAAAAAAAGAGGAAGTCTTATTGTCACAACTTTTATTCATATATGTGATTTTGGAATATTAAATTTATCAATTGATTCCCTTTTTCTTTAAATATTAAACTAACTTGACATTTTGAGGCAATATAAGAATTAAAATATTTTACTGTCTTTTATCATTTATTTTATTTTAGGCTAGTGAAGAATTAGAAGAACGAGAATCCTTGGCTCAGATAGCTGCATCAGGTGAAGATGCATCACTGAGTGATGGAGAAACTTACATAGGTATGATTTAATAATCTTTTACTAAATCATTTTCTAATTTTTTTTTTTTGCATTTATTATTGAATGTATATTAAAATTATACTATAGAAGTTTAACATATATCATTAATGTATAAATTTTATATATAAGTTGTGTTAGAATTTTTAAGTTATTTACACCAAAATTATTTTGGTGACAAGAAATTTCCAATAAAAAAATTCCAATTAGAATGACAATGATATATATTTAACATAACACTACCTTATGGCTGATATTTACCTAAAAAATTTGTTAATTATCTTTAGAAAAATATACAAGAGGAGTAAGCGCTGTTGAAGATATCCTTACACTTGATCGGCTGAGGCAGAGAGTTGCTGTTCGAGAAATCCTCCAGCACAAAGGTGTTCCACTCACTATGAGAAAGACTTGCTCTGTACCTAACTTTTCTCAGGTCAGTCTTAGTTGAAATTGTTACTGAATTTAATAATACTTTAATTAAGTTAAATTAAATTTTGTTTAACTTTCATAATTTAATAATACTTTAATTATATTATTTCAAAATTTTTTGAGACAAGGTAAATTTTTATTAATTAAATCAATATTATATCCAATATCAGTCTCAACACTTTATTTATTCATTTGTCCTACGTTTCGGCCTTTCTAGCCATCTTCAGGGACATCTTCAATATAAAAATCCTTCTCACATAAATTATTATTTTCTATTTGCAGGCTATTCTGCCCAGGTCAATTTCTTTATTTAAAGTTAAAACCTCATTTATTTAAATTTTAAAACCATTCATTTATTTATTCTATAAGATTGTCTACAGTATCAAACACCACACCATATAACAAACCCTTTATAACCTACTACTCACGTAGTGCTATTAAAATTATGAAGCTTTTTTTTTTTTTTTTTTTTTTTAATAAATGTTCATTTAAAAAACTACAGACTTTCTTATTTGATACTAGAGAACCTCCATTGTATTATATCAAAGTATGAATAAATAAGTGCATTTCTAAACCAATAAGTAGAACATCTTGTCAATTATAGTTTGTTTTACTTTAATTATAGTTAATGAGATTAGACGGAAGTAGCGATGGAGTCTCACGCTCAGAAAGCGTAACTGATCTCAATAAGGAGCTTCGTGGTGAACTTTCAAGGCCTAGGAAATCTCTTCCTGACGCTACTGATGTTCCGTCTAAACAATTTGCCATTGGTGAGCTGTCTTATCTTATTTCTTATCTTTTTCTGTTTTCTCATATAAGGCTTAAATTAAATAAAATATCTATGTATTGTTGTTGGGTTCAATTTCAATCTTCTATCAGACATGGATCATTTAGAAACTGTCATATGTCATACTGGGAATTGTAATTGATTTTGTGGGTTATTTTAAGATTCTATCAAATTATTGAACAATTCCTGTTTTATTTTTTTAGAAACAGAAAATTTTTATACAAAGGTACAGATTATAATTAATGATCTTTTGTCTCAGGCTATTATATATTTGTTTGTTCTCTATATTTTATAACAGAAAAGATTTCCTAAAAAATTCAATTATTCACATATTTATGTGGTTGTATCTCATGAATTGTCTATTTTTAATGAATAATAATTAGCTAATGAATTATGTACATGAATATAATCTAATATTGTTAATTAATCAAAAAGTGCTCCTCGGTTATACAAATCTTCCAAAAATTGAGCATTTTCATTTTCATTCCCTCTAGAAAAATTTTTGTAAGTTAAAGTTTGTAAAAAATAAATTTATAAAAAGGTATTTTATATTGTATCTGATTATGCCAAAAAAGATGTAGAAATGAATTTTAATTTAGATATGTTATTTTTCATTGTGTCTTATTTAAAATTAAATGGATTAATGATACTTAAAATAAAGAATTTCTTAACTGTGCTAATACATTATTCTCTTTTTGTTTATTTCATCTTAGATTTTTTATTTCTTTCTCTTTTGGTCATTGTTTTATGATACTGGAGTTTTACTTTTGAAATGATTATAATGTTAATAGAATTATAAGCCGACATCTCATGCGATCCAACCAGACAGTATCAACCTAAATATATATTCAATTTCAAATTAGCACAACAGCATTATAATTTTAAAAAGTCTTGATTATTAATTATTAATTTTTCCAAAGTTATTTAAAAAACTTCCTTATTTATTATATCACTGTTTTTCTTTTCATAATTCACTCACTCGTTTGACCTTGATTTTATTTCCTTTGTGCCTACCCTGGCATCTCTGTCAGTTACGCTGTTCACACAAAGGATATTCTTAGCTTGCTGACAAGGCGTTACAACACAATTGCTTAATGCACATTTCTCTTTTTTTGTTTTTTTAATTAAAAAAGAAATAAGCTTAAGCAACAGCTTAGTATAATTGTTATACAATGTTTTTGAATAAAAGATGGTGCTACATCTATCAGAAACCTGCGAACATATTCCTTTCTTTTTTCTGCCATGCACAGTTTTATCATTTCCTTTTATTATTATTTTTTAGTTTAGTTTTAGTTAAATTTTATAATTCAGATTAACCGATGCTTATGGGCATTAAATCTTTCATATTAGGTGTTTTGAATATAACTTTCTTTTTTTTTTCTAATTATTAAATTATTGGAGTATTTTAGTAATAATATTAGGTAGAGGTTAGTTTATAAAGATATAGTGTTTTAGTGATAGTTTTAAGTTATATCTTATAGTGATAGGCAAAATTGCTAAATTGCTCCAATGTGTCTTATTTCTCTTTTTTCTTTCTTACCCTGATCATTCACTTTTATTATTCTTTTTCTTTTTTAATGTTAATTGTACGTTATCACGAATTCAAACCTGCTTTTGATGTCTTGTTTCTTTTTTCATCCTCTCTTTATCTCTAATGATGTCATTTTCTTCTGCATTATTACTTTCTATCTTTATATTCATAGATTTAAATCAGGGATCACCAATCTGGTCTCTAAATCCCACCATGAAGCATTTGAACTTAGTACTGTGGGTGTTAGTTTCATTTTTAAATGTAAACGAGGAAAGTCCACTTGCTCAACAAAACCAATAGAACTTTAGTAAGAAAGACATTTGATAACTAGAGAAAAGATTTTTATGCAATAAAAAAGATGGCCCAAAATCATTAAAATATAAAAACTTTACTGTGAAATAAATTAAATACTTCCTTTCTAAAATTTTAACATATTTTAATTAAACAATAATAATAAGAACAATAAAGACTGACTTTACAATGAGAATTCGTGGCATTAGGCTCCACAACGGAATTATGTTCTCCTCTAGTATTTAAGTTTACACTGAGAAAAAAATTTCTCCACTGCTCAATGTTTTTAACCCTCCCTCTCTGGTTAGATTAGATTGGTTTATAATAAATAGTAATTAATAAATAAATA
>NW_027111080.1:608936-644660 GCF_000696795.3 Halyomorpha halys | reverse complement strand
AATTACCTGTTAGTAACTCCCTCCTCCCCATGTTGTAGAAAATAAATGGTTATAAAAAAATATATAAAACAGGTAAAATTGCATAAAAATCTCTGAATAACAATTACTATTCAACAATATAACAAATAAGCTGTTAAAAAAAAAATTATTAATTTATCTTAAAAGGTATCCCCAAGAAAAAGATAAAATGATTAAATATCTACATAAGTGGACTGTATGTATTGAATGGTATGGTGACCCCTGGTTTTCTTTGTAACATGGATCGAAGAAGTTTATGTAACCTTTAATATCTAAGTTAATTCCTGAACCCAGTCAAACATCAGAGCTGATTTGAGTTCATGCCTCCGCAGATTATTGTCTGAAAACATTATCTGCTCAAAGAATGGCATTCATTTGGAAAAAATAAATATTGATTTTGTTTTTATATTTAAAAAATATTGATATTTTAACATTAGTTGTAATACAAACTTAAAATAACATTATCATTACTTTAATATTTTCATTTTTATTTGATTTTTTAATGATTAGTTAAACTATTGTTTGTAATATGTACATCAAGTCAATACATTTATTACATTACATAATGAATGCCTATTACTATTTTTTTAATGGTAACTTTTAATTGAAAACTTATTTACTTTGTTGTTAATTCCTGCTAATAGAGAATATTTTGGACACCTATACATTGAGGAAGATACTTATTTTAGGAAAACTATTACCTACAGGAAGGAAGTTGAAACCTTTTTGGATAAAATGAAATGTTTTGGTATTCAAGTTTATCTTCTCATTTACTTGATGACCCTAACATTTAAAAAGTTCATGAGTATAGTCTCTTGTTGTTTGCCTTAGTACTTTTGTATGTAAGAGGCATATTCAAAGGTTAGACTATGTTGCAGCTCTTGTAAGTCCAAGAGACCGCATATCATCTAACATTCTCAGCCATCTATCAGTTGCCGCTTTTATTGTTCTCACTAGCCATGATAACTCGTGTGCTCATCTTAACAGAATCTGAGAGAGAGACGATTCTCACTGCTCAGTATGCTTTGCATTGGACATAACCTTCTACTACTTGTACTATCCTTGTCTCAAGAGTGTAAGACAAAATTTAAATGATGATGAGAACAATTGATCGAAATTATAAATTTTTTATGAGGCTGTTCTTATGACCTTATACCTTTATAGCTCTTGGGGTGAACTTGTGGCTTAGGGAAAAAATTATTTTTTTATAGAAATAATATGTATTACTTTATATAAGGCATGGTGGATTTGTGATTGTACATTTTTGGGTACTTTTGGTACATTTTGCCTACCACATGCTTCTTGGTTTATCTACCATGTGGTTACCATAGTTTGGCAAAACCAGAGTGAACTAATACTGCCCATTTGTAGGTCATCATGGCAGGCATTAAATTTCTCATTTATGGCCAAAGTCATGTTAGAATGTTCATTGGATTCTAGTATTCAAGGAATCTATGTATGGTACTTTCACAATCTTTCATCTTTGTTTAGAACAAGAGTAGTGTTATGTCTCTTATTTGCAGATATGTATAAGCTTTCTTAATAGGCCTCATTTTTTCCCCACATAAAAACTGATTTTACTTTAAAACCGTATGAAAATGGAGTGCTAATATGAAACTGGGAGTTGTGAGCCTAGGTTACCACCCACTCTTCATTATAGTGGTTTAATGAACACAAATTATCAATTGTTACCTAAATAAAAGTTACCATTTAAAAAGTGGATTATTTCATTACATATTTTTTGTTTTTGTTTATTTTAATTTATTTGCTTTGCGTTAAATTCTTTATCCCATTGAAAGCTCAGAACTGCTCTTTTTTAAAAATTTATTTATACAATTTTGTTGTTTTGTTTTTTTTATTAGCATTATTTTGAATTGACAAAAAGTAATTTAAAAAAATTAGAAAAGTCAATACAAAGCTATTGTCACATGTCTCATACTTTGCCTTATTTTTATGTTTACTTTTATTGTTGGCCGAACAGGCTCCATTTTGTCAGGTAATAGGCTTTTTATCTGCAACTTGGCATGGTCGTGCATGTAATTTAGATATTGCCTGATCCTGTTTTTATTTTTATTTAGTTTTTTTTTTTAACTGGTAAAATTATTTAGCAATTAGGTCGCTTTATTCTTTAGTTAGTGTTGAAAAATTATAATTAAAGAAAATTGTCTAGTATACTTTTGATGATGATGAAATTCAATTTGTTAGCTGCATAAATAATTTTCATCTATTATTATTAATATTAAAAAAAAAATCAAAATTATCCGATAGAAATAAATTAATAATATATAAAGTGGTGCTTAGACCCATCTTAACTTATGCCTTCCCCATATGGAGTTTTACTAGTTCAACCAATATCTAAAAAATGCGAATATTTCAAAACAAATGCCTGAGAATCATTAATAGTTATTTAAAATGCATCAAAAGATTATCTAAAATGCACGCTGCATTAAATATAGACACCGTACAGGATTACCTATATAAACTGTCTCAAAATTTCTTTCAGTCATGATCTAACTTATTAAACCCTCTAATCACAAAAAGATAATTTCTATTAATAATAATATAATAATAATTTCAGGAACTATCTCATTTCATTAAAAATTAAAACGCTATTCTTCTTCAGTTGCCATTACGGTTCATTAAGAACCTTGATTTCCTCAAAATTATTTCTCATAGAACAATCTTGTTTAAATAATTTAAATTCTATAATACAAATAATTGTTAATTCCTATTCTTCCTCCTTGTTACCTGAGAAATCAAGATGTCAGCTTAAATGTGAATAAAAGACCTCCTTGTTCATTAATTTTATATTTAAAAAAATGTATTCATCAAAAGTTTCAAGTAAAATCAAAACATCAAATGAGCTTAATCTACAACTGTGAATGTCATTTTTGTAAATATATATGTAAAATAAAAAGTTAAGTTTGATCAAGAATTGAAGCAAATAATGCAGTTGTTGGTTTTATATATACACTACAATGTACTTTTGACCATCGCTTGTCCCTAGAAAATAGACTATTATGAAATAATAAATTAATGCGTCTCCCTAGCATTTTCACTGCTTCATTATTTTTAATTTTTGTTTTAATTTCATGCTTATAAAATAAAATAAAATTAGCTAGTTTGAAACAATAGTTTTATTTAGTAAAATAAAAGTAGTTAACAAGTAATTTGAATATATAATCTTGACAAGATTAGAAAATAATTTAGCTAACATCCATATGGTATTAGTGACTGTATAATAGTTTTATTAATGTAAAATATTGTTTACTGTAAAATATGATAAATTATTAGATTTAATTTAATATGACTAACACTTAGGATAAAGCGATTTAGTATGATATTGAAGCCTGCTTTAGGTACGCTCTCGCATGCAATTTGCTTTGAATGATCATTCATTATTTCATCTCCCATAATAAATATCTGCTTAAATCCAAAAAATTCCTTCATTTTTCCATACATTCATATCCTTCCCATGTATCCATTACATCCTTTCAGTGTGAACTTGAAGTATGTAACACTGTAAATACCCACAAGTAGTTGTATCGACTGTGTTTAAGTATAAAGTCTTCAATTGTTTTCGTTTGGCCTTTTTCTCAAAGGTATGCACGATTGTTGTATATAAATATGTTATATTTTTTTAATACAATGTGGGGTTTCTGTATAAGCTGTTGCGCTGATATTATGTATAACTGAATCCGAATGACAATGTTGTATTTTAGTAAGTTATGTTGAAAATGTTAATGTTGTTTATTTATTTTATACCTTTTTTTTTTTTCAATTTTATAGGTGATTGTATGTGTATGCCATAATTTTTAGCAATAATGATTTATTGCTTTTAAGACATATTGCTCATTAAATAGAACCATGTCATGACTAAATATATAAGCTTCAAGTTAGTTTTATATATATACAAGAAATTGTGTATAAATCTTTATCTGTATGAATAGCTCTGTGCTAATCAATCAGCAGCTCTACAACATAGAACATTAGTTTTTTCTTGATATATATTTTTTCTTTTAGGTCAGTACAAACATAAAATTGTATCAATTAACATTATGTGAGAGCGCAGTAACATAGCGATTAAGACACACAACTCTTTATTGTTTTGTTTACATTAGGCATCAAAATCTCAATGAGGAACTGATCACGTAACTTCATAAGCATTTGGTACCAATGTTATTTAAATTAAATTAGAATTTATTGTATATTAATAATAATGATATTCTTGATTTATTCTGGGACTAATCCCTTTTGAATAATATTACAGGCATCAAAATAGCCTTAGAGTAAAATAGAAAATAAAAATGAAATTATAAAGCATAATTAAAAAAATGAATTGAAGAAAGAGATAGAAAAATCAACAACAATAGAATATGTAAAATAAAACCATATATCATATCATAAATCATAAGGCGACTGAATCTAATAAAAAAAAAATGAAAAAGAATCAAATACGAGTGAACTAAAAATAATAAAAAATAGTGCAATTACTGTTTATGTACATATTTAAAAGTTTAAACAAAAAACGAAAATGTAGAAAATAAATAAACCAACAAAAAATCCTCTAACGAATAATAAATCTTAAGTTGTATTCTAATAAATGGAAAAGGAATGAATGAATGAATGAAGTAGTGATTATTTTATGTATAGATACATATATGTTTATAGATTCTTTATAAATATTAAAAACATGCAATAATATTTATCTTAAATATTATCTCTCTTTCCGTCTATTTACATTTTATTTGAAACTTTTAATTATTAATCTTCATGAGCTGGGCTAATTGGAATAGAATGTGGTTGTATTAAATATTAATCATTTTCACTGGCAAAATTTCTTTCAGATATTTTTCTTCATCATAAAAATCATCTAATATCTTTCAATTATGATTCCTGAACCTTTTTTTTTTTTCAGTCATGACATATTTAATAAGCAATATACTCTTTGTAATTTGATTTTAAAATTAAATCTTTTAATCATTTTTAAAGTATTTTTATTGTGTATCTGTATTTTCATGCACATACAGATGTACATAGTATGTGTTGTTTTGTTTGACCATTAAAATAATTAATAACTTTTAAGCCCGATTAGTCGATTTTTAACTTTTGTCCACAACTTTAAATTTGTAACTTATTTTAATATACAGGTTTTGTTCCAGTTATCAAATTAGTCCTACCTTGTTTATATTCCAAGTTATATCATTAAAACTGCAATAATTCTTTTTTTTAATTAAATATCTTCAAGCCTAGTTTTTGTGTTTACTATTTATGGAATTTTTATTCCCTCTGATGTAATGTCTTGAATTATTTCCTTGTGTGTGTAGCGTTTTTTTTATTGGTGTTGGAATGAAATGTTTAATGGTGTTGGGATGTATTTCAGCTCGCCCGACGTTCCTCAATCTGAACATCAACTTGAACACCCTTCGCCTCCAACCTGGCTCTAAACGTATGTTACTAACACTAAACACCCTTCTAACATTTTCTTTTCTAACCTCTTCTACTATATGTTGTCTTATTTCTTGAACTAACTGTTATAATGTTGACATTGAAACCTCTTTAATCTCATAGAACTCAAAGAGTAGTTTTTTTTATGAATAAAGTATCAGGTATTATTAGTTTTTATAGGAAAAAGAAGTTTCATTGTTTAATTGGTTATTTTCATCTGTCAATATGCCTTCCTATTCCATAAGTCCTTATAGTATTCCTTACGTTATGTTATGTATTCCTTTATGGTTTTATAATATTAAGCCCACTTTTTTTAGGTAGTTTCTTATTTCTTATAAGCAATCCTTCTTCCCCTTGATATTAGTATTTGAATATATTTAATTAATTTATGTTCTGATTTTGATATTAAGGATCATAATCTTAATGAATCAACAAATAATAATAAACATAGATTATAGAAGTGATAAGAAATTACTAGACTCCAATTTTTATTAAATTAATGCTAAAATGATTAATGCTACAGAACATATATAACAGAAAATTCACCAATACTATTATTTAAAAAATTACTTCCTTTTCTGCTACACTTGAAGAGATTGTAGACTTCCAAGTTTTTGACTAGAAATAATCTAATGATTTTTAGTGGCTGGATCATTTCGTCTTAGTTTGGTTCTCCTCAACATCCACTCTTCATGATCTGTGCAATATTTTATATCCTAAAGAGTTTATATATATATTGAATTTTGATAATGCCTTCTCTACCCTTGACCGTTAATGAGTTCTGGTGAAAAATATTCATATTGAAGATATATAGTAAATATTTTTTATAAATATTAAATATGTTGTTTTACAGTTGTAATTTAATGTTAAATATATATTTTTATGTTTACTGTAAAGTAAATGTTAGATTGTATGTCGTGAAGATAAGTGAGTTGAATGAAATTAAAAAAAAAAAAAACCTATTTATTTGAATTTTCATGTTATTTGTAACTATTTAACTAGATTTATAAATAAAAATAAAATACTTCCAACAATCATTAACCTAATTCATGGTTAATTGAGTTTATTTCAACACCACCGTAAAACCTTGTTTAATCACAAAATAACTTCAGAAAATGTTGAGAAACAAGGAATAGGATACAAATTTATACAAAGGTTATTAAAAATATTACATTATAGTTTAGTTTAGTCAGGCTATACCATAAATCTTACTTATCGTTATCTAAAAATAAAAGATAATTAGCAGGTATAGTCAGTAAATTAGGAACATGGTTTGTTGAGGTTTTAGACACTAAGAATAAATACTTGATTTAGTTTGTATGTTGCTTTAATCATTATTATATTATTTCTATATAATTTTTAAAATAATTAATTTAAGTATCTGAAAAAAAGGTTATATTTTTCCGATTTCTAAATCTCCTATCTCATGTATTAGCATCACCGAACACTAAACTTGGCCTAAGGATGACCACTCTACATGAGGAACATTCCCGGAACTTCCCGTTAAGTGAAGAGGGTTTGATTGAGGAAGAAGAAGAGGGAGGAGAGGAAGAAAGAGAACCCATCAGGAGATTTTCTGAGTTTGAATCTTTTCAGGTATAGTATGGAAGTTTTCTCTTTTAAATATTTATTTAATGAAATATATAAATTTATTACATACAGTAAGTAATTATGTAGAAATACAAATCCAGATTTGGAATTGGTAATATTATGTTTAAATACCCCAATTCCCAATATTTAGGAGGTTAAGACCTCAACTAGGTGTGATGTAATTTTTTACTGTTCAGAAACCTGGTCCTTGTCTATGATAAACTATTGGCCAGGATGTGAAAGGCTTAATTATGATGTTTCCTAATTATTTCTTCTACAATTATCATTTGTCTCTCGTCAATTTTACATATCTGATAACAGCCTCGCTTATTTTTAGGATTCTGAAAGATCAAAGCAACATGTCAGAAGTTCTCTTCCGAGTTCAAGAACTTTGGATTCTCTCGTTGAGCTTCAATCCACAAAAGGAGGGACACCTAGTACAAGTTCAAGGTTAATACACCATTTTAATATGACAAATATTGATTTATATAGCTTAATTAATCATTTTTGTATGAATTGATTTACTGTTCAATAATATAAATGTGATGATAATGTACAAAAATTTGTTTAAACTGTTATTAACATTTAACTGGTTAAAATAAGGTTAAATTAATCATTAACCCGTTCTTAGGTAGGTGGGATTTCACTTGCCCCAATGGTTTTTAGCTTTTTAAAATTGATTTACTAATTATTTTTTTTAATTTATTGAAATTTACAACTGTATTAAATAAAAAATACAATTAGTAACTGTGATATAAGTTATATTACGATGGGAGGGTACAGTCTTGTGAGAAATTTGCCCATTGGTAGTGTTAAGCTTGAGAAAAAGCCCAAAAGTTAAGTTTCTCTTTTTTAATTATTTTTTACATAATCGCGAAAAACTCCTCATTTGTACAGTAAACCATCATATAATAATTTTAATTATATATAAACGTCGGACATTAAATAGTTAAAAACTATTTGTTCATTTTTGACCGCAACCCTGACCATCTTCTTATATGTAAACAAAAATAGTTTTATCTCCAAAAATGGAGAAAATAACGAGCTGTCAATTGAAGCATTCCTTGCAAAACATTTCAGTGTGAGGTAAAAACACTACTTTTTTTATATTTTACACAACTCTACCTGGTTTTCATGAAGAAGTTGGGTTAAGGGGTGGGTTGGGAAAAAAAACTCCAAAGGATGTGTAGGTTTCCCAAATCTCGATAGATTCTAATAGTACTTACCATACATGTTTTCAAAGTCAAGTAACTTGTGATCCTGAAGAATAACTCATAGTATGTCTTAAAGTCTAGAAGAGATGGGTTGGTATGAGTTCAATAATAAACAGGTATAAACATTTAATTGCTGCCTTGGGTTTTTCACATTCTATCTCTTCTTTTAAATGTTAACTATGCTATTTAGATAAAAAGAAATTAAAATAGCAGGTTCCTTTCTTTATCAGTTTAAAATAAATATCAAAATGTTTGGGGTTGAAAGTGGTAAAGTTTGTTTAAGTAATTAATATATGGAGAAGTTGGTCAGGGGGAGGGGAGGATGTATTCAGAGAAGAGAAAACAAATTATAAGAATAACTTATAATAAATTAATGAATAAGAAACTTAGATTTAAGCCAGAAAATAATTAAAAACAAGCCATAACATTGAAAGATTGAATATTAAATTGATAAATCCAACTTTTTAGAATTTTAAAAACGCTTGTCATAGCATATATTGTATTTTTTGGAATTTTCATTCTTCCAAATTTTAGTGTTAAAATAATTTTTCTAGATTACTCAAAACATATTTTTGATGCTCATGTCTTTTATAATAAAAGAAATGGATTGAATAGATTTCTTTCTTTTGTTTTTCAGTGGCTATGGATCTCAAGCAGTTTCTTCAAGTAATCTCACAAGTGATGATTGTCTCTCTTTGAGATCAATGGACACTCCAGATGACGGAAAGCATTCTTGCCCTCCAGAAGAAGCCAAGGTTCCTCAAACTCCAGTCGTGAAAGAAGAATTTCCCATTCAAGCTAATCATGATAACCAAAGTTCCGAGAATGAAACTCCTGCTCTCGCTCCTGGCAAAGTAGTTTATCCTCTATACAATTAGATCTATTCTTGTTTACTTAAATTATTTTATTCAACACTTGCACTGAATTGCAGGTTGTGAGAAGGCGGAAGAACAGCAGCGGTACTATTAAGAGTAATAGTAACAGAGCTTCCTTTCCTCAGGCCCGAGGGCCGCTTTCTGAAAGTAAGGCTGCACTTAGGCTTGAGAGGAAGTTGTCTGAACTGTCTAATGGCAACGAGAGCATATCATCTTCGGGTGGTAACACTGAAGGTATGATAGATGTTATATTATTTTCTAATATAGTGGAGTCCTAATGATCCAAAATGATTGGGATCTGACCGATATTGGATTAATAAATTTTTTGAATTAAATAAAATCAATCTAAAATAAACTTAAATTATATATTAATGTATGATTACGTAGATAGTATTTATACTAGTGATTACATAGTTTACATTATAAGATTGGTCTAAACATAACCAAATCTTGAGGCAACATGGGTGATAGAAGAGCAGAACACAGTGTAAGTTATTTTAAAAAAAGAAGCAGACAGAACTGGTGTTGTACAGAAATCAGAGCTCTAAAAAACATAACTAGCAGTGAGGAAGCATAGGAAAATGATGTGGACTTCATAGAATGTATCATAATTTCATTTTCGGTTTAAGCATACATTTGGAATCCCAATGTTATATATTCAGGACTCCTCTGTACTTTTATTTATTTAATTAACTAAAATGTAAATTTGTATCTCCGTGTCAAACTGTTTGTTTACCTGGTATTTATTATTTCTCCAAATTACCTCTCTTAAAATTGTTAAATAGTTCTCTAGTCCAAATTCATAATTTATTTTGTCTGATAATAGCTAATTTTTTTTCTCATTCATGATATGTTTTATTTTTATTTTAATCATAAACAAATTAACGCTGTATAAACAAAATATTCTTTGCCTATTCTTATCATTTTAGAATTCATTTTCCTTTTGTAAGAAACATTAAGCGACGCGGAGTATAAGATTGAAATATCACAAAACTTTCCTTACCACTATTGCTCTGATAAAAATTTTATTTTTATTTATTTTTTTTATAAAGTTTATATTATTCGACAATTTAATCATCCTTCAAACAAGCATTTCGAATGTTTAAGAATATATATAATTTTCAAGTTATTGGAAATATCAGTAAATCAAAAGTTACCATGGGAAAAATATGAGTACCAATTTCAATATGCCTGAACTTTGTTAATGTTGGTCCAATTCAAATGATTTTTTTCTTTTTAGGGAATTTAATTGATTTTTTAATGTGTATATGAAAATACCAATTTTTCAAAGGGGCTCAAAAAAGTATATATCTGTTGAAAAATACACATAGAAAATTTTAACTAATTACAATACCCTTCTTACCTTGGTGGTAAGGAAAGTAAAAACTGAAACTTATTTATTTCTTTTTATTTCAGTTTTAATTTTATGTCACTTAATATTACCTTTTGTTTTAAATACTTTATTTAAATTAAAATACAAATTTCTTTTGATCCTTTTCTCTCAATCTCTTTATTCTTCTCCAATGTTTCTGCCCACAGGAGAGCAATATCAATTTCCAATATCAAGGAGATTCCAAGATACGCGTATTTTTTGCTTACATTTCACTTGTCACAATAACTTTATATTTCTACTGTCATACCTTTTTTTAATATATTTTTTTCATTGTAGGCTATAATATGAGTAGGTAGTGACTTATGAGTTGAATTCATCTTTAAAAATAATTATACCAGTTAATATCACTTTTTGATAAATTTCTAAAATAACCGTTTCCTACTTACTAACATTTATAATCTTATTTCATTCACTTCAACCATTTAACAATTTGCTTATTTATCATCACATTCTTATTAAAAGGCCTAACTTCACAATCTTGTGAATAAATTAAGGATCTATTTATTTATAGTAAAACTTGTGATGAACTAGTAAATAATTGTGTCAAATGTCCATTTATTCCTTTATAGATGAAACTGAAACGATAAAGGAAGCTCCACTCCCTGATTGGGTCTGCCTCGGAGAAAGTGTACAAATTAGGCCTTACAACTCGACAGGTGTGATCGCATACATAGGCCCAACTTCTTTCGCACCTGGTACCTGGGTTGGAGTTGACCTCGATGCTCCCATAGGTATCATTTATCATTTCATCTCTCTATCATATGAAAAAGTTTTTATAGTGATCACCTTCTAATTTTTATTTTACATCATGAGTGGGGCTCTCTGTTAGGCCAGTGAAGTTGTTAGTTTTTCCGCTTGCTTATAGATAGTGTTGCTACTGTAATTTCCTCGTGGAAAACGTATATAAAAAAGCGGTCACTTTAATATTTTATTTTACATATGAATATCATGTAATATTTTATTTTACATATAAGTTTGAATAATAAAAATTAGTTAATCGTAAAATTCTATAATTTGTAAAATGAGGTACCCCCCTAGTTTTATAAAGAATCATATTCATGCAAGAGGATTAATATTAAATAGTTTGGGTAACAGTTTTTTTTTTTTTTCAAATAATGTATTTTGAGATTATAAATAGCTATATATCCTCAATTTGATATGTTCTTAAACTTGACATTGTTTTTAGGTATTGCATAACATTGTGAGGTATTGAAGTACAGTGTTTTTAAAATATTAAATTAATAGTTGGTATTTCTTTCTCTTGAAGGAAAAAATGATGGAAGCGTCGAAGGAGTAAAATATTTCGAGTCGAGAACAAAACATGGCATCTTCGTTCGTGCTGACAAACTAATCAGAGACCGAAGAGGAAGAGCTATGAGAGATCAGAAACCTTCTAAAGGTAGTTTTTATTATTATTTTTCAGAAATGTCACCATTAAATTTTAAACCGCTCTTTTCATATATAAAAGTCTGCATAATTATCCCTTTTACAAATGTTATATTACTGAAAATGTTTGTTTTTATATAGTAGTCTGGGAGCCACTGACAAAGGTATGTGCCTATAAAATGATCATGTCCATTGGCACCAAATGTATCCCAACATAAAACCACTGGGATAAAAAATTGTGGTCAGGTGAATAGGATAAATTCTAAGTAATGAAGCAAAATAGCCAAAAAAAAAAAAAAAAGAAAAGAAGAAGCAAAGAAATGGAAAAAATCTGGTTGTTATAATTTTCTGATATGTTTCATGGGTTTAGATTAGCGATAAAAACATTAATTTTCAGCCTCGGCAGACTATTCAAAGTTATTGTAGTTATTTTATCTAGGAAAACCCTAAAATTTTTGTTAATGTTCCATTCCATGCCCGAGATCTTGGAAACTACTACACAAAAAACATTGTGCATGTATGTATATGTAAAAACATTACTCTACTTTCTCAAAGTAGAGTAAATTTGCTAAAAATTTTAGCTCTCTATGTTTAATTGTACAGTTTTTTTCAAATACATTATTTTTTTTTTATGAAAAACAAGAAATCATCATTTAGGGACTTTATTATAGCAAATATCATGGGATATTTCTATGTAGATTATTATAGACTACTTTAAAGTCACTTAAAAAAGCTTCATTTTCAGCATTTATGTATGTCTATATGTTTGATAGTTCTAGAGAATTATCAAACATATAGTCAGAATATATCAAACATGTAGAATTATCAACAGAATAATTAGTCTGAGATAAGTCACCTTTTTGTCATGGGCTCCCAAACTATAATTATTATTTGAGTTTTAAATATTGTTTCTAATTATTTATTTTACCCTTCCTACAGAAAACTCAACCCTTCATCGATCCCGAAGCAGGGGAGAAGGTCTTAGCAGCGTGGGAAAGACAGCTGGTCGTGTTATCGGGAAGTAATAATCTTTTATCTATATTTCTCTTTTCGCTTCTGTCAGCTTATTTCCACAGGACTGGTTTATTTCCACCTCTATGGCTGTGTCAATCCAGAGTAAACAAAAAAATGAAGAAATTAAAAAAAAAACAAAAAAAAAAATGATAAAGAAAGTTAAAATTATTGTATTAAGCGCATGGAGGCCCATGCCTATTTTTCATATATCTAATTATAAATATAAATATATATAGGTTATTCATAAACAATGTTAATTTTTGTTCAATGTCGAATACAGCCTTATTCTGTGTATCATGACGTGAAGGGAACGTCAAGTACTTACTGTATTTATGTAATAAATTGCAATGTACGATATCTGTGACTGTAAGGCTGAACAAGATGAAAATGTGCCAACTTTCATCAGAGGTTGTGCAATCCGGGCATGGCTAAGCCATTCAAAATAAACCAGTCATTATTATATATCGAGAAACCCCTCTCTTTTAAAATGAAATAATGGAAGCGTATAGCTCTTGCCAGGTTTGTTCTTAATTTAATGTTAGCTAGCTTTAGCGAACCCGTCATCCATTGTTTAGAGTTTTATTTTTTCGTTTTAATGCACATTAATTTATCCAGTGCTCACCGCAGGTTGTTTTTATATATAATAAATAAAAGTTATCAAGTTGATTTTCAATTGTTACGGTACAGATATCACATGCTTGCTACTCAACATGATTTGTTACATATATATTTTTGTTATGTGTACGCTATGTCTACTTAAATAGATTAAGAAATAATGAACTTTTTGTTATTGTAATTTTTTATGATTTCTAAGACTACGGGTAAAATATAATAAGATGACAAAACCTCTCATACTGTCGTTAGCATATCAATTTCAAAGTTTAAATAAATGTACATTCTTCATAAAGTTCACAGATATTTATATTTTTTAAAAGTATATATTATAAAGTGTGAAACATTTAATATATTTTTTGCGAAAAAAAAAAAAAATTAAAATCCTATTTCCCGACAATGCTTGGCATTAATGTTTTTTTTTTTTCATTTTGTAGATAAAATGACTTTTTGGGTATGTGCAATATTAGTAAGGAATATCTATGATCTTACTATTTAAGCCTAACATGCGAAGCTTTTACATTATTAAATAAGAGGTGAGATGGAACATGTACTTAAAACTAGAAAGATGCCTAATTAAAAAAAATATATCTGTATGAGAGACTTTGTCATATTAATACCCATAATTCCATTTTGCCTCCTTATTTAAATTTTCTCTTTTGTAATATAAATTAAGCATTATACGAAAAAAAAAATTAATATTCATAGTCTTTTCAATTGAACGGCATTAATGGTTGTATTTTCAATCCTCTTATATGTAATATATTGTATTATAATTAGAAAATCATTTATTATATTGTAATTATCATTTATAAGTATTTAAGAAGAGCGTATAAAAAATTATTATTAATAAAAAAAAAAGCACAAGAATTATTGTATTATATGTGAAGATGCTAAAATCCCTGACAAAAAAAAAAAAAAAGAAAAAAGAGAAAACTAAAAAAACATAGTGAAATACCAAACCCTTATTTCATTTTAGCCAAATCCCAGCTCGCTTTATGTGTTTATATCTCGAGTGAGATTCTTGTTTGTGATAATTAAAATCGCCATCCAATTTTAACAATAATCATATTATTGTATATGTTTAAAAAAAAAAAAAAAGAAAAGAAAAAAATCCATTATTCCATCCTATAAAATGTCCAAAATTATCAATTTCACTTTGTCACTGTCCAGTCATCTTAAAAAATCAAAATGCTGGTTATAGAGTTTTTATAAACAAAATGTGTGTGCTCGACCTCGGGGTTTTAAAACTTGACATCATGATTGGATATAAATAGCTGAGTTAGAAACAAAATTTATAATGAGACATCTTTATTTGAAACGACAAAATGAATAAATTTTTTTAAATTGAAAACTTCACTCCTATAAATTTATAATTTTCAATTCTCCTCAGAAATAATGTATATTTCATTTAAATCTCTTATTAGTTACAACTATTGCTCATGATTAACTCCAACGATGAATTATAAAAATTGAGATAAGGAAAAATTTTAAATGAATCGTTCCTCTGTAAGTGGGAAAATTGGAGCTACCCGTCCCTTTCAGACATTAAATTTTTTCCTCAATATAAAATTTAATCTTGAATTTTATCTCAACAGTTAAATGTAAAAATTCAATCTTAATATTGAATTTTTTTCATTGATAAAATACATTTCTATGCACAATTCTGTAATCAGCATTTTGTTTTATGTATCCTGTTGTCCATGTTCTATGTCCATACGCTGTGTAGCGTTAAATGAATTTTTAATAAGAAAGAAAAAGGGATTGTGTTAGGGGGATTTAATAGTATAGTTTTATAGAAATCAGTGTGCTTGATTATTGTTACCATAGCTATTAATTCAAATGTAATTTTTGTGTGATTTTAGTTAATTGTTCATCTGTTTTAATTATATATGTGATTTTATTTTTATGATCAGGAAAATTAACGAGTGTGGAGATATAATTATGAAATGGTTGCATATTATTAACTTGTTATTCTAATTTTAAAATTGTTATCTTAAGATCATTTTTTTTAAATTACAAAATTTTTCTTGCCATATAAATCGTTTTATAGGCTTTTAGTCTTTGTGTTTTCTTTTTAATTTTCCTTTATTTTTAGTATAATAAAACCTCCATTAACCGTAATCAAAAAGGGTAACAAAAACAGTTAATATAACATATATTTTATTACTTAAAACTTTAAAATAAGCAATGTATTATATTTTTTGTAAGTCTCGTTACTTTTATTGCTAATTATCTATGCTGATATGTTACAAAATTCTTTGAAATTCTAACAACTAAATTTGAAGTCCACTGTTTTGAAACTTTTTTTTCCAACCATATTAAGCCATTTCCAAGACCTAATTCTACTAAAATAAATTATATTAATATCTTTAACAAAGTAACTATCGTACCTTGTTTAATATTTTTTGTACTTGCATTCCAAAGGGCCTTCTTAATCTCTTATGAATTACTTTTATTAAAAATTAAGTTAGGTAAAAGTTTAATTTTCTGATTAATTGTTTAATTAGACTCTTTTTATTCTTATGCCTCCAGTTGATTTTTTCCATTCCCATAGGTTGAAAATCATTGATGCTGACAATCTGGCTGAAGGTTGAAATGTGATGTAATACAAACTTCAATTGTCTTTTTTATATATTTTTTTGAATCAGTGTGTCCAGTGCTAGATAGTGGAGGTTTTATTATAGACCCTTATTTTTATTGTTATTAATATATATATTTTTTTTATGTCCGTCCAGCCAAGCATTTTTAGTTTATTTTTAATTTGAAACATACATTAGTTTTGGGCCATATAAAGATCTTTACCATTTGGTGACAGACTAAGCGAACCGAATTTAAACACTTTATAACATATTTTTTTGTACTTAAAACAAGTCCCTCCTAAGTATAAGTTGTATTATTGTACTTAATCTCATTAAAGTACTCTAAAAGCATTGGGGTTTTAATTGTTTTTTTTCACTTTCTGTAATCAGAGGCCCTTATGGAATTTCTATCAACAATTTATGTATGATTTATTTACCCCTATTTACATATTTTAAATTAGTATTATAACTCATTGTTATTTTCATTTTATCAGAACTTGCTCAACATCACCCATTCATGTTTTGTTAAACTATAAGCAATAAATGCACAAATTTATTTTTAGTTTTATTATTTGTATTATTATTTATTTTCTATTAGTTCATGTTATAAATATTGTGTATAATTCCTCGGATGTCTTTAATACATAGAGTCACCTGAAATATTTTTAAGTTTTTGTAAAAAAAAAAATGAAAAAGTGACCTTACAAAGGGTACAATTAATTGGTATTCCACGAGCATGTGTATTAGTTAATTAATATTATATAAAAAAAATAATCATAAAAGAATTTAATGTTTAACTTTACATTCCAGACAGAAAATATTAAAATGTATTTAATTTTATGAAGAAAAAATAATTGTAAATTTTGTAGAATATGGTTTTGTATATTTGATTGAGTAAGGTTGTGATAAAAAGTGAGGTTACGCACTGGTTGTGGGAGTGTTAAGAGAATGTATTTGTTTCATGTTACTCAAACCCCAGTCATGTTTATGTCGACGGTACTTGCAATCATGTATACGTCAACGGTAAATTACATTTGTCCCAATGGAGTAAATACCTTAACATTGATTAGACTAGTCATTCGTCTTAAAATGGACTGTGAGCGTGCTATCTGTTATATTCTTGTGCTATAAAGTTGATGAAAAGGAATTTTTATTGCCAAACTCAGAGGCATTTATGTACATTTTTGATGTCTGGTAATAAACAATATAAATTTTGTTGTTGTTTTTATTTCATTTTTATTGAATTCCCATGTTTATCCATCACAGACAATATGTACTAACTGAACCTACATACTTCTAGTAATTGATATCTTTTTATGTAATACATTAAGTTTTCATTTACTGATGTATGTTAATATTATGTGAATAATGATATTCATGGAATTAAGAGCTTCAATTTATCTAAAGTTGTCTCTTCCATTATTTTGGCATAAGAATCAGTTTTGCGGTTCTCATTCTCATATGATTTGTACACAAAATTGACTACCCACCTTTAAATTTTATTTAACCCTTGCACTACTTCCCCTTAATGTATATTGCATATATAGGTTAGAAAAAGCAAATAGAAATGCTCACCTTAACATATTTCTTAATATATGACAAGATTTTTGGGGCACATAATCTCAGAAAATATGCTAAAGTATAATTCTCTGTCTATATAAATTGTCTTGTATCCTGTATAACAATGTAACACTCTCATGGAAACAAAGAATTATTTTGTCATAATCTAAGTGAAATAATAATATAGTTTAAATGAGAATAATTTAATTTCAAATTTCTTCCAATTCCCTATTTCACAGTTTAATTATATTCTCACTAGTCAAGTTGCTCCTCTTGGTTTATTTCTTAATTTATAACAGTTCTAATGATACATGTCAAAAGCCTTACTCTCTTAATCTATGTAAATGGTCAATTTTTCTTCATAAAACTAATTTATAACTTAAGAACTATAATCAGGGTTAAATTTTTATATTATTTGAAGTTTTTAACATTTCTTTTATAATAAGACAACACAAACTCATAGAAAGGTGGAATCATTTTATCATAGTCAAAGTTAAACAATAATATATTTTAAATAGCGATATTTTATTGTTATTTTACTATTTCACAGTTTATTAGGTTAATAAGAGCATAAAGGTATGTATAATTATCATTGATAGTAAATAATAACTAATTATGAACACGCTTAAATAAATATAATCGAAAAATATATACACCATTTCAATTCCTATCAATAAAACAAAAAAAAAAGACGATAACAGCTGGAAAATATATTTACAATAGTAGTTCAACTAGCCGATTAAAGATAGCAGCACAAATCAAGAAAGTAGAAAACTGTAGTTTCAATAACCGCCGTAAGAGGCCAGCACCATCCAAGCAGTTCGAAATCCAGCTGGAAAATATATACAATAGTAGTTCAACTATCCGATTAAAGATAGCAGCACAAATCAAGAAAGAAACAAAATAGTAGTACCAATAACCGACGCAAGAGAGCAGCACCATCCAGACAGTCATTTCCTAAGTCGCAGAAATTTTTTATTTAGTATTAGGATATTAGGAAGTTACAGGAGCTCACTCAAACCGGTCGACCCTAGGCGCTGACCAAATTGTTGAGCTCCTGTGATCTTCTAATATCCTAATACAAATCAAAAATTTTCCTGCTAGACTTCGGAAATGGCTGCTTGGATGGTGCTGGCCTCTTACGGCGGTTATTAAAACTACAGTTTTCTACTTTCTTGATTTGTGCTGCTATCTTTAATCGGTTAGTTGAACTACTATTGTATATATTTTCCAGCTGGATTTTGAACTGCTTGGATGGTGCTGGCCTCTTACGGCGGTTATTGAAACTACAGTTTTCTACTTTCTTGATTTGTGCTGCTATCTTTAGTCGGCTAGTTGAACTACTATTGTAAATATATTTTCCAGCTGTGTTATCGTCTTTTTTTTTTTGTTTTATTGATAGGAATTGAAATGGTGTATATATTTTTCGATTATATTTATTTAAGCGTGTTCATAATTAGTTATTATTTAGTATCAATGATAATTATACATACCTTTATGCTCTTATTAACCTAATAAACTGTGAAATAGTAAAATAACAATAAAATATCGCTATTTAAAATATATTATTGTTTAACTTTGACTATGATAAAATGATTCCACCTTTCTATGAGTCTGTGTTGTCTTATTATAAAAGAAATGTTAAAAACTTCAAATAATATAAAAATTTAACCCTGATTATAGTTTTAAGTTGTAAATTAGTTTTATTACACCAAAATATCCATTTGTACAGATTAAGAGAATAAGGCTTTTTCTATGCATCATTAGAACTTGATATAAATGAAGAAGTTAATTAAGAGGAGCAAGTTGACTAGGGAAAATCTCATTAAGGTGTGAATAAAGAGAAGTTAGAAATAAAATTAATAAATATTGCTATTTAAAGTATATTAATACTTGATTTACATTGTAATATAACAATTCCTTCTTTCTATGTGTGTGTATTATATTGTTATGAAGGATAAATAAAAATAACATGACAATTTGGTTCTGATTTTACTACTCTGCTATAAATTAGTTTAATAGGGAAAAATTGAAGACAATTTATGTAGATTAAGATAGCTATACTTTTGATACATAATCTGAGCAGCACTACATATATTATATATAGACAAAAAACTTATTCTGTATAAATAAATAAATAAAGATGAACATTACTTTATTCTTTCACTCACCTATGTATTAAATATACTGTAAGAGGAAATATTTCAAACGTGAACAATTTTGAATTTGAGTTATCAATTTAAAACATGTTTGACGATTCCCTGAGTCCAAATACCAAGTTTTACAAAATGGCAAGTGTGTGAATGTGAACCAATCTCCAAAACGAAATGTATGAAACTACATATTCAAGGTAGGTACATACAAGGGATGTTGCAGCAATATATATTACATAATTATGTGTTAATTGTTGACTGTGTATATTATAAAAAGAGAAGATGGTTGGGGGTTTGGTCTATGAATAATAAAATTATATAATATATGTACCAAATGACCCCAAAGTGGTTAGCCAAAATTTGCCATATTAAAAGAATTTTAGGCTATGTAAATAAGAAGCAAAGTTTGAGTACCAAGGGACTCATCTAATTCATCATATACTGCACCTAATTTAGTGAAGAAATAATTTTATTCTGTTATGATTTTTGGTATTAAGCAGATATATGAAATGTTAAATTAACAGAGCTAGTTTTATTTATGTTTCATTTTAGTTGTCTTCATGCATAAGTCAAATTAATTCCCAGTTAGTATACAGGTTTACAATATTAATAGTTTTTTTTAAAATATGCTATTGCTTTAAGGTCAAAACATTAAGAAATAAAAATACAATGATTTTTAACCAATATATTTTTTTCTCTCCAATCAATGTTTTTTAGTAAGTAATGTAGATCTTAAAAAATTATAAAAAGTGTAGATCTTATGATGAATTATGATAATGATAATAGTCTTTATACCAGAAAAAGTACTCATATTTTTTATCTGTAGTTTCATACTGAAATATTTACAATAGAATCCATTTCATTTATCAATTAAGTTCGGAGCTGCCCTGTATGCTCTAATGTAGGTAATTGTTTTAGTTATGGAAGGTAGGTAAAGAAGCTGTCTTTTTATTACATTCCTTTTTGATTTGAAGAGTATATAATTGTTCAATTTGCAATTAAAATTCATTAAAATTGTTTAAGATAGGTCACCTATTCGATTTCACCAAAATAGAGAACTAATGCTTATTTTTGAGAAATATATTAAAAATGGATACAATATTGAATCCTCATTGATAACTATGTTGTACAATTTAAAGAATTGAATATGAGCTGATAGCCAATTATAAACATCATAAATACCTTTCAAAACTCAGGTACTCTTGTAATTTTGTTGTGAACAAGCAAAAACTGGATGTTTCTGCAATGATGAATTGAAAACGTCATAAAGATCCTTTATTGAAAGCAGTACCATCATTATCCAATTCATTAAAAAGAAATTAATGGTTTTAATAATCATAAATCAAGATTGTATTACCTCTGGCAAGTGTTTAACATTTTGTTTTCCTTTAATGTTAAATACTTTTCATATTTAATAAAATAATGATTTTAAAAAGTATGTCGTAATCCTAAATTGTTCTGATATAAACTGTCCCTGGAGCACCATGTATCTTACGGTATGATAGATACTCACCTAGGGTTATTCTTAAGTTAGTGGAGATCACAAGGCACCTTGAGATGTTGGGCCTTCCAGAATAGAGAATTCATTTCTCAAAAACTTTAGGTTAATAGTAGAAATAAACAACAAATTAGGTAAAATCACCTGATTGACCAACTAAATTCTTGTATATTCATATTATAAAATATATGAGGCAAGCCTGGTCTTATCGAAAAATAAATTTATTTAAACTTCTTTAGACTTAGTTTATTTCATTATTTAATAGTTTATTTTATTGTATATTGTTTTAAATTTTTTATAGTATAATTCCTATTTTATTCTGTTTTATTTTTATTATATGTATATTTTATTACAAACTTATGTGTTTACTTATGCATATATTCAACAAAAAGAAAAATTGTTTTTGTATATTTTTTTATTTACTATTACTGTATTAGTATTTTTTTTTATAAATTAAAGTTATTATTATTATTATTAGTTTAAATAATCATTTTCAATTCATTTGATTTATTGATAATCATGACTATTTTCCTTAGGATGGATAAAATGAAATAAATTTAAGGTAGTGATCATTTGAAAAAAGACATATTGCTTACTTCATTTTAATATTGGCAGATCTGCAAAAAAAAAAAAAAATCTGATTAAAAATTCTTTTTTTGCAAGAATATAAACTGTCTAAATAGATATAAACTACCATTTGGTGTATTTGTTAAGTCTACAATAATATTCAAATAAATCTACTTGAATGTAGGAAGATAGTTCGGATAAATTAAATAATACAAAAAACTATTTAAATAAATAGTTTTTTATACTATTTTGGTACATTTATTGACCGCCACCTTCCTACAGTCTACTTCATACGGTCAACTATCTTCTTCCAATACAAATAAATCTACCATTTTAAAAAAATAAAATAACCAAATAAAACTAAAACATTGGCATTATACAATCTATTATATTAGCAAATCTTTGTATTAGTGATAGATATAGAAAAAATAAATCTGTTACAAATATTAAAAAAGCTGTAAACATTGACTTTAAGACTAAAAATCGGTGAACACTTTGGAAACCACCTGGTAAAGGGGGGCATTCTGGATGGCCTGATGTTTTTTAATTCTCAGAAAATGGTAAGCATTCTCACACTTGAAAATTTATGACTACACCACTGACTATATTGTAAATTATTATATAGGAGTTCTGAAAATGGCCAGATTCTTCACTTAAGTCCTGACCATGTGCGGTTTCTGCCCTTATTTAGCCTTCACTGCTTTAATACTGACATATCTGAAAAAAAAAAAATTGTTTCTTTTATATTGTATTTAATATATTCCATAGATTGTACTGTAAACTTTTTAACAGCCCTGCAAGTTCTTGGACAGTATGTAGAAAGTACAGCAACAAAACTATCTTTGGAATATATTTAGTTAAAAATTAAACTAAAACTTTTTTGTTAGGTATGCCTCTAGTTAGAACAGATTAGATGTGCTACACCAATAGCAAAGCAGCCATGTGTGTCTAGTTTCTGTAACCTTCAGAAATTTAACATTTTGAGAGCTTAACTTTTTAAAAATATTATTCTCAGCAGTATTTTATTTATTTACCTTTACCTACTACAGCATTTATTACCTTTCTTAATTCAAAAATAACAAACTCAAATTAAATTCAGACACAGTTCTGTGGGCTATTTTCCAAAAGAATTACAAAAATTGCCTTAATACTGTTTATTAGAGTTCATGCTTCACTTTGCCCTCCTCTAATAAATAATTATTTGAATCTATTGGTTAAAAGTTTTCACTCTAAACTGCTTTAAAGGGCAACACAAAAATGCCATAAAGAATAAAAGAAAAAAAAAAGAAGGAAGATAAGGAACTGAGAAAGTCCACCTTTCTCTAAAATAAAAATTTATTTCAGAAAACAGACTGGATGATGTCAACTGTGAGAAATATACAAGTTGATATGAGATTTATGCCTTTTCAGAAATAGCTTTCTGCTGAATAGTAATAACAAACAATTCTTAAACAGTTATGCTTCTTATTGTTTTTTTTTAATGCATTTATAGACTTTTTATCGAATTTCCTTTTTTCTTTTTGCTAATTTAGACAATATGGTTTCATGACTTTGTTAATTTTGTCGATTAATTTCTGATTCATCAGGCATAATATTATAATGAGAGATGACATGACCAGTTGGTATAAAAAATGACATATTTTATAGCTTCTTCATTTGATTACAATTATATCTTTTGCAGGTTGACTGTATTTTCAAGTCCTACATTCTTCTGTATGTTGAAAAACTACATTTTTCAATGGTTTATAATATTGACACTGAGAATAATAGTAGTGTCAAGTTTCCTTTATAAATTCCTTTATAAATTCCTTTGTAAATTAGTGTTATGTAAATTCACTTAAATGAAATAGGTATATTATGCACATATCTTTTAAGTGCACAATGCATCATTAAGTGAAGTATACGTATATCGTTTAAATCTGTAATACATTCACTTTCTCAAAATTAAAGAACCAAGATTCTCGCTATCATTCTTACAACTCATTTTGGATTAATTTTTTTTTCAATTATAATATGTGATTTTGTAAATGAAGACTGATTTAAATGAACAAATGTTATATAACATAACACTTTGATTGATAGTACAATTTTTAGTTCTTTTTCATTCTATCTTGAAATTATTTTTAATTTAACAGTAATACTAAACATATCCATGATGACAACAATGATACAAAAGATATTTTAAAAATTAAAGTGTAGTTGAATACCTTAAATATATCATGAATGTTTAAATTTACAACAAACATATACATATCATAAGATATAGGTACATAAGTTTTAATTTATAAAGATGATTATTAAGATGAATTCCTTTTTTATACTTCTTACTCCTTCTGCTAAATAAATTAAAACTAATTAACAAAATTATATAGGATAAAGTAAAACTTACAGTAACTTTTAAGTGCATTAATATAAACTACTGCTATTTCAATCATCAGTAAGGATATATAACAAATCTATTTCAAAATGTGTTTATGGATAAAGTGTAACAGCATAAATTTCGACTAATACAAAGCTTAATGAGAACACATAATAAATAAAAAAACATATTCTAAAATAAAAATTACTATTACTATTACAATAATTTATAAGAACATATAAAAATATCCTGATCATTTCCCTACCATACTACTGAAGCAGCTAAGGTGCTTAGGTTTGCAGCTTGGATCAAATTCTAGATTCCTTTCTAGTAATTTTATACTTTTCCAATCCGTAACTCTCTTTGTAAAGCATTTTTTTAAAACTTTCTTCCAGAAATGTCAAGCTACATTATATGTGATATTTATTATAACAAATAAAATACAACTTATAGATTACATAACAACAGTTAAAAGTTAAACCAATACCTACTATATATACAGGTAATCATGACATACAATTATGAAGTACACAGAATAACAACATCAAATAGAAAATTGTGTTTCTTATACTTCAATTTTGGTTGTATATGTCCATGATATTATATACCTAATGAATGATATTCTATAACTTTATTATTCCATCAGGGCCTTGTTTCATAATGAAAGCTAATAGTATTAGTTCATAGTACAAGTGTAGAAACCAGTGTGGTAATAATAAAAAACTTATTTTTTTCACTTAAACTAAAACTTATTTTTTTCATGATAGGGATAACTATTAGTGATAATATAGGAATTAAAAAATACTAAAGTACGTGTTACTATTGTACAAGTCTGTGTAATTGAATTAAGATAAATCTACAAGACTAATAGTATTAGTTTGTACTTTATTATGAAACAGGGCCCTGTTTGCAATAATGAAAGTTTAAGTTCTTTATGAAATTTTACTCATTCAAATCTTTACATCAATAAAATAAAAAGGAGCTTGTAATACACAAGTTGATGTAATACACTATTTTTTTAAAATTACATTTAAACTTGTAGGTTATTATTAGCTACTTAATAGCTTTAATCAATTTTCAAGTTATTTACTCAATCAAATGTTTTAACTTACATTTTATTATCCTCCCTAAACATCAACAGTGTGTTTTATCCAGAGCAGGTTCCAAATATAGAAAATACAATATTATAAAATATTAGTATAATTCTTTAATTACAAGAAAAAAATGATTTTACACTGACTGCATTGATATAAGTAGATAATGTTCAATGGTTTTAAATAGATTATTCCTTCTACTTAAACAATCAGTCCTTTTTGATGAACATAATTGATTTTTTTCATCATACTTTTCCTAGGTTAAAACTTATTTAACTAATTCTAGAAACCATAATTTATATCACAATAATAGATTTGTTTGGTTAATGTACCTCTTTCATGGAAAACATTGAAGTTTATCTTCTGCCTATTATTCTTGTTTTTTTAAATGAAATTTCAAAACACCACAATACTAGAAGTGAAATTCATTGATGAGTTAAAGAAACAGATGCATTTTTAATCTGAAACCCCTTTTCTCCAGTTTTGTTTCTAGCAGAACCCTAGGACGGATTTGGAATTTGAATTTGTTTAGAATTTAAGATGTTTCTGGAATCAATCGGAACCGGACTAAAAGAAAGTTTAAACAATTGCTTTATGGGTCGACATCCAGGAAGGAATATTTGGTCAGGTCGTATTTCTTCTTCTTCTAAATGTTTATAAGCGGCTATATCCGGGTCTGACCACATGGTTTTTTCTTTTCTGTGAGCTACGAGATTGGTATCCAATTCGTTGGTAAGTCACTAAAAAAAGGAAAACAAAGATAATTAACTGTTCAAAGAAATCACACTAACTGAATTGCAAATTTCGAAAAAGTGCTCCTTTCAGATAAAATAATAACAAAATAGAATTTTTGTTATTTTTTTCGTATACCCATATAGACACATACTTTATCATTGTATGATGTACTATGTATGTTAATGGTCGGTAATTTTAAACATAACTCCAATCGTTCAACAAAAATTCCCTTTTTCGTGTCTCCAGAAAAACTTTTATCTACGAAGTTGGTAACTCCTTTTCGAAAATCGCAATTCAATTCAATTATAACTCATCATTTGATTTACTCCATAGCAAAGACATCTAATGCAAAATATATAGTTTTTGTATATAACAATCAAGTAAATGAATATTTAACAATTTCCTTTATCTTTATATACACTCAAGAGCGTACCCAGGATCAAAACTAGGTGAGGGCATGCTATAGTCAATCAGGTTATGACATTGCAGCACTGAAAAGGCAAATGCAATCAGAATTATTGTAGTGCTTTATAAGTTGTAACAATTAGTATTTGCTTGAAAAAAATATTTTTTATTAAATTAATAATTTTTTTCACTTCTAGGGAGGGGGAGCAGCTGCCCCCCGCTGAGTACGCCCATTTATACACTTATATCGATTTCGACTATTACAGCACTTATTGGACAAACGGTTTAAACTTCCAATCCATTGCAAAAGACTTATCTATATGACTGTAATAAGGCCAATCACATACGGAGTTGAGCTTTGGGGCTCCACTGAACCTTCGAAATCCTCTCGTATCCTATCCTTACAATCCAAAATTCTCAATGCTCCTTACTTTGTCATAAATAAAATCATCCATACAGACCTTAATGTTCCATATGTAACCGATTCTAGCCCGAACCCGATATCATTCCTTCCACTATAAACTCCCTAAACACCCAAACCCACTAGTTTCTAACCTTGCTTCCTCTTCCATTCCTGACTATCCTCGAGGTGCCTGAAAAGAAGATGGCCACGAGATCTGCTAATGAAAAAACGTCTTTAGACTACTACCAATGGGTAGTTTCTCTACACGCCATTATAACTGAAATCAAATTTACTGACTGTATTATAATGTACAGTTGTAAATTTGAATAAAGATATTAACAAAAAAATTATAAAATAATAATTGAGAAAATTTCTTTAAATCAAGGAAAGTAAAAACTGGTACAACAATAAATTAATTATCAGTGCACTCGTTAAAAGTACCAGGTACTGTATGGCTCAAAAAGATTAATTGTATTGAGAAGTAAAGAAGGTTATAGGAGTATTTATTTGTTATTCTTTTTGCTCTGATTTTAGAGATTGGACAAGTTCCCAATTCATCTCTTTGCAATATTTATAAAGTTATAAATACATATAGCTATATTATTATATAATAATATAATAAAGAAAAGGAGTGATATTAGGTAACTATTCACGTTAGGTAATTATTGGTAAGTTCTACGCCGTTACTGTCCCTGTAAATGCTATTCTGTAACTAACTCTCGAAGTAATTGTTATCCCGTTAATGTCGCAGTTACTCATATTATATAACTAACTCTTGATATAATTGTTATCCCGTTACTACCCATTTAGCCGTTATCTGGTTAATAACTAGTGATATAAAAATATATCTATGCGCCTGACACATTCAAACCTCATTTCTTTTTATGTTGTTTCATTAAACAATTAATATCTAATTGTTACCAGGTATATTACTTAAATTAGAATTGAAGCTAAGGTACTAGTATGAACATAAAATAAGTTGCAACAGCGGAAAGTTCAAAACTCACTTAAATAAAATGCCAAAGGTTAGTATAAGTCCAACGTCCACTAAAAAGGATCTATTGGGAGATTTGTATATCTCTTTTGAGCGAAATTCGACATATGTGTTTCATTACAGCAGTAATTATAATAGCATTTTTGAGCAAGGTTTTGAATTTCCTGCTACTGGAGTTGGTTTTGTGAACTTGGACTAATGATTACAAAGCAGAGATTTGAATTTTGAAAGATTATTTGTTGATCATACATAATTGTAGGAAGTTAAGTGCGAGTGGCAGTAAAAAAATATATACAAAATAGTAGAAAAACTATTTATTAGTAAATAAAGTTCAGACATACTTTGCAGAGCTTCATAAGGACTGAAAGAGAACAAAATACTATGCAAAATGTGATAAGACTGTACATAGAAAATTGTATAAAAGATGATCTATACAAGAAAAAAATTCAACGTAGTAACCTATAAATATTAATGAATACAATACTTACTAATAACAATTAGTTTATGTGTGATAAAATTGCAAATGAACTACTGAAGTAATAAGTAGTGAAATAATATGTAGTAGCAATAACAAATATTGTACAATTAAGAGAAAGTAAATGAAGTGTAAGTATGATGCAATAAAAAAATCAAGTAGGTAAATGGATAAATAAAGGAATTATACCGGATAATAAATTGGAATGATATAGTTATAACATGAGGATTTAGAAAGGAAAAGATGTGTGAGAAAATGGAAGATGGGGAATGTTTAACGGAGATTAGAATATCAACGGTAATTTTTGCATAGCAAGAAAAATAAATTTATAAGGTAATATAAGTGTTCCAGAATATATAAACCCAAAACAAAAATTTTAAAAATAAATAAAAAGTCTAAAGAATAAAATAATAATATAAACATGAAACATATAGTAAATTAAGAAATACTAAAATTAACAGATCCATTATAACTTAAGAATTGCATGATAATGTACAAATTATGTAGAAAGGAAAATAAATAAAAAATAAATTGTGAAAATGTTATATTTCTCATCATAAATTCTCTAATTCATTGCTAAATGTATGTTACCGAAGAATTTCACATGTAGACATGACCTTATTGCAGATATCGATTTTCCAGCCGTCCAAGATGACTTCAGTAACAACTGGAAGCTGGAACTCCAGCGAGAACCATATGAGGCTCCTACTTACCTTAACCCACTCTCCCAATGTGGGTTAGCCCAGTAAGGCTATCTCGTTCCTTCCAAGAACCGAACCGCCAAAACATTGACTAACCATTCCTTTAGACGGAGTTACCCATATCTTGTATTATTTAGGTTACTTTTTTAAATATTTTTCTAATTATAAGTATGATTACTGCGACTCTTTTCTTAACGGACATCCCTCTATAACGGAAACTCCCTCTTAAAGGACAATTTTCAATAAGTTCCCTGTCAACAAGGTACAAATTAAAAGCATTTTAACTTCTCTTCTACGGAGCCACTCCACTTCGGATGACACCAATTGTACTCCCCATCAGAACTTCTCACTCCTCTATAACAGACACCTATCATAAAATATGGATCTAATTTAGAGATATTAACGGTACTAAGAGACTTTCAGTTATTGTGTACCAGCATTTAGTGTATATATATAGCATAATACTGTGTGTATATAGCATCCAGATTATGTAAAAAAAAATATATTTATTTATTGCTATTTACAACTGTATTCACATAAAAATACAGCAAGTAAATTTGTTAATTATAATGGAATAACACAGGCATGTGGAGAAACTACCCATTGGTAGCACTCTAATAATATTTCTACATAAAGGGTCTCGAGACCATCTTCTTTTCTTTAGTGGATCCCCAAACTCGACTCAGCATGTCTCGATAGACCTTACTATAGTCATGTAGATCAGTCTTTTGTAATGGATTGGAAATTTAGACTATTTGTCTAGTGACTGTATAAGTCGGAATCCACGTGTAGTTTTCAGTCTTGTGTGACAGTCTCCTTCAAAATATGTTTAATCCAAAAATGGAATATGGAATTGAATCACAACTTTTACCTCTGTTATTTTTTGAATAGGTAAATAGTTTGGCGATGAGAAGCATTTTGAGCCGATTTCTGTAGGATAACCTACATATATCTTAACTATACCTATATATTTTTTTTAAATCATTTCGAATGGTTATCGGAGAACAAATGAAAATCTCAAATCGTATTACAGATCATTTCTATATAAAGGACACCTTCGGGGAAGATGATTTTATCCGTCATTCATAAGTGTTCGTTTAGGAGGGGTTAATGTAAAAATCCGCGAAGATAGAACTAAGCTAAGATACCTCTAAGAAAAAAAAATAATAAAATTTAAAATTTGCATCATACAAAATAAATAAACAAAAATTTTATTTCAGCCACCATTTTGTAGGGCGCACGCATTGGTGATTGAACGTAAATTTCAAATTGGCGGACAGTATGTCGAGGATCATCTTTTGATGACTTGTGAATATGGTCCAAATAAATAGAAAATTGACCCGTAGTCTTGGAGAAAAGCCGTAGGCAGTAAACCGATGGATTGTTTTGTTAAATTTTTGGATTATACCTATTTTGAAACTTAAAAGCTTAATTGTTAAGGGAGAGGTTTAAAGTTTAAAAAAAAAAATATTGATGTAAAAAAACCATATACACACCCTGATATATCATGAATTTTAAATACATATTAAATTCCAACAAATCCCACCAAATCATCTTTACCCTTCGTCGTAAACCTACAGTTTCATTTAATGATGTTACTCTTACCCCTGTCGAACAGATCCGCTACCTTGGACTACATATGGACAAAGTATTAACCTGAAATCCTCACACCAGACTGAAAAGACAGGAAACTGCACGTCGATTTCGACTATTACAGCACTTACTAGACAAACGGTCTAAACTTCCAACACATTACAAAAGACTGATCTACATGACGGCCTATAAGGCCTATCTGGACATATGGAGTTGAGCTTTGGGGCTCCACTAAACCTTCGAATTCCTCTCGTATTCAATCCTTACAATCCAAAATCCTTCGTAAAATCCTCAATGCTCCATACCTTAATGTTCCCTATGTAACCGATCTAGCCCGAACCAGATATCACTCCTTCCATTATAAACTCTCTAACCACTCAAACCCCCTAGTTTCTAATCTTGCATCCTCTTCCATTCCTGACAATCCTCCGAGGCGCCTGAAAAGAAGATGGCCACGAGACCAGCTAATGTAAAATGTCATTAGAGTGCTACCAATGGGTAGTTTCTCTACACGTCTGTAACACTCCAATTTAACTTACACCAGATTTACTAAATGTATTATAATGTACAGTTGTAAATAGCAATAAATAAATATTTTAAAAAAATACATATTAATTAAATGTCTCTTAGTATCGTCATTCTGGAAATGTTGGTTTGTATAATAATATTTTTTGAATTTTGTATATTATAGGAGAGTGAAAAGTCCTAATAGGGAATTAAATTGATGTTCGCGTCCGAAGTGGATCGATTTTCGTAATAGAGAGGTTAAAATGTATTAAATTTGTACCTTGTTGTCCAAGATTTAATGAGATCGTTCTTTAAGAGGTATTCCGTTATATAGGAGTGCCCGTTAAAAGAGGTTTCATTGTATTTATAATACCTCGTTCCTAATTCTATCAAAATAAAATATAATTTCTGACGATTAATAGCATCGTAAAGCAATACTTCAAAATATATATTAATAAATTTTCTTCAATAAATATCGATACAGATACAATTTTTTATATAAATATACCTTAATCTTTTAAATTATTAAAAAAAAATTGTCTAAACTAAAGACCTCGTACGAAATGAAATCCTGATTCAAACGTTTGGAGGCCGAAGAGGAATTAGACCAAATCTAAAATAGTGCGGTTTGTACATAGAGAACTATTCGGGTCGGGAGGGTATTATTAGTTCGGGAGGATATTGCGGGAGGAACAGGGAGGGACTTATATGTATTGGGAGGAGGGAGGATTGGCAACAGTCATACGGTTTTGAATTTCAAAGCTCGGGTTCATCCTGACTCAGCGGGTTTTACGATTTTTTTAAAGACTAAATATTTAAGGACGAAAAGAGTAACGCCAAACTTAGTTCTAGCCTCGTCCAATATACGCAAATTGTTATCCAATTTTTATCTCTACATTTGTCATAAGAATTTTTAAATATCCTTTGCATTAATGTTCAGGCACACTACTCGTTCAATATTTATAAATTGTATATACAGTGACACTCCTCTTAAAGGACACCCCTCAATAACGGAAAAAAAAAACAGTAGAGTTTTTATTAAGGCCTCACACACAACAAAATATAATCGAACTCTTTTACGGAACCCATCCACTCTGGACGTACACATCTATTTTGTCCTCTGTCAGAAATTTTAGCTCCTCTATAACGGACAAAATTCATCAAATATATATCTACAAAGTCAAGATTCCATAATTAAATTTACAGGATATTTATTATCAGAAAAGTCATTACAACATAATACTGATCTATATATACTATCCATTTTTACATATAATATTATATATAGTATCATATATTACTTATTGTACTCATGGCTACATAATATTGATTTTTTTATTATGGTCTCGAACAACAAAATATAATTGAACTCTATTACGAGACCCCTCCACTCTGGACAAACACATAAATTTTGTTCCCTGTCAGAATTTTCACTCCTCTATTACCGACAAAATCATCAAATATGTACCTACAAATTTATGATTCCATATTTAAATTTATTTTTGGAAAATTTATTACTACATAATACGGTTTTTTTTCCCAGACTATATTAGAGCTTTAATGAAAATGTATTTAAAAAAAAAGAAGGAACTTTGTAAGAAAGTACTGTAACTAGACCAACGATTGTGCTAGGATGTAATTTGGTCAGATTCACGCTCAACCGCCAGATATTTTTCCAATAAGAGTACCCACTTCATGAGGTTAGGTGGACGCCGGAGGGTTCACTTCAGGAAGCTCCTGAATCCACAGGGTTAACTCATGGCTATATTAAAATAAAAAATTATCTGCTACAGCCGGATTCGAAACTTAGTCTGTGGAGTTAATAGCACAGTGCCTTAGAACTGAGCTCCCCGCTCTCCTAATTTATATTGCATTAAAAGTATGCATATGTAATTTAAAATTGATTCTAACATCAAATTATTGCGAAAATATATGTTATTTAGAAATTACATTTCTTATTAAAATAAATAAAAAGGAAAAAAAAATTATCTTTTTAAAACAATATTTGAGACAAAATGTTATAATTTGTTATTTTTTTAAAAAATATATAAAACTTGTATTGTTAATTTTTCATACTTACGAGGTATTACAGCTTGAGCGGTATGTACATAATTCTAGTATTCTGATTTTTAATTTATAATCAGCCCTGTGTATGCGGCTGTATATTCATAAGTCATTTCAGCTTTCATACCTTACATATATTTGCCAACTCGTTGGACAAACGATTTACCACATGTGTGGGTACAATGGCTAAAATACCCATAACTATTTAAGGAGGTTTCATCTCATAAATGGAGGAAGCTTAGAACACAATGCTGATTAATTATATTGAAGAATATTGAACATGAATGGAGAATTGCTCAATTGTTTCGTAAACAAGTTATTAATAATTAATACAAATTAATAATTTGTTGATTAAATTATTGCCTATAATAAAAAAAATTAGGTTAAATTAAGTCTTCTTTGTTTAAACGGATTTTGTCTCGTCTGCATTAAAGTCTCTAACATTTATTTTGTGTACTAAATACCTCACCGAGAGAAAGTTTTAATGAATTCGGATTTTATGTTGACAGTAACTCCTTCATACAATCATTTTTTTTTTTTATTTCGTTCACATTACTTACCGTAATCTTGTAAAAGTTTGAATAATATTTTACGGATGGTATAACGCAAGCTTTTATATGTAGTATGCATTCTGTTTCTGATATTTTCTGATATATTAATATCGAATGCTCTGAGGTATAATTTGATATAATTTTATAATTTTAATGATATTGTTAATAATTTTATACCTTGTTATTAATAATGTACAATTTATTTTTTCTTGTTAATAGTCATGACATATAATTTCTCTGAATAATTGACTAAATAATTTAACTACTCCTCGATTTTGAAAAAATAAAAATAGTTTAAAAGAAAATCCAATACAGTACACTCAAAAACAATTTAATTCTCAATCTAAACCAAATTAAGAAAGGTAAGATTTAAAGACGAGTTTATAAAAGAAAAAGTGATGTGCTCACAGTGTTTCAGGAGTCAATTTATAATGATGGAATTAAAAAAAAAAATTAAGGAAGTATAAGACATAAGTAGATATTGACCAAATAAAAATATTTAAAAAAAATAATTTAACAATTAAATAATATATTTATTTACAATTTTTTTAATAAAGTTTTGAATTATTATTGTGGATACAAAATGCAGATTTTTAAATTACTTTATACTTTAAATACTAGAGTTTTGCTATTGAAAACAAGATTTATGTAATGAAAAGGAAGAAGATAAAAATGTTTGAAAATGGGCAATAAAAAGGCCGAAACGTAAAATACATGCATAAAATAAAATTTTTATAATTTTTTTATTAAATTATCATATCATTATATAATAAATAAATGTGGTGTTAGCGTTGTTCAGTTTAAAAAAAAAAATTAAGGAAGTATAAGGCATAAGTAGATATTGACCAAATAAGAATATAAAAAAATAATTTAATATTTTAATAATAGTATATTTATTTAGATAAATTTTTTTATAAATTTTTGAATTATTATTGTAGATTCAAAAATAAGAAAAGCGGGATCCTAAATCACATTATACTTAAAATCCTAGAATTTTACAAACAGTTTTGAAAGCAGTTTTTATGTAATAAAAGGGAAGAAGATAAAAATGTTTGCAAATAGCTAATAAAAAGGCCGAAACGTAAAATATATATTTTAAAAATAAATTAATTGATATCCATTTAATAGTGTTGACTATTACGTCAACAGTCCAACGTTTCGGCCAATTTGGCCATTCTCAAGGACAATCTTAAATATAAATTCACACCTCACATCCATTTATTTAAAAGAGAATTCTATGTGAGTTAATTACACTGGTGCCTTCAGATTTTGATTGATGTTCTGTTTCCCTGAGAAAACAACGTAAAGGTCAGTTTTATTAAGTTTCAGTTAGTAGTGACAATTTGCCTTCAGCATCGCAGTGGTATAAGTGACGGTTAGTGCCATGGCTGCGGCCGTTAAAGCCCAGTCACCGTTAGTGATTAATAACAGATCGGGTGGTAAACAGACACGTAAACCGAAATGGGCAACGGAAGTTAAACCAGTAAAAACAGTTACAGTGATTAAACCGAAAAATACTATAACAAACAATGTAAACAGTGTAAATAATTCAGCAAACATTAAACTAAGTAACCACTTTTGGGTCCTATCAGACCTACCAACTGAGGACCAATCAACAAGTGAACCCACTACCCAACCGGAGCCAATTCCACCTGTCATACTAGCTCCCGACCACACATTAAAGGAAACTCGTACCTTTTTAGATAAATTAAAAATAAGTGACTACTTGTTGAAGTCCACAATAGGAGGTGTTCACATATACACCCACACACTCGATGATAGACAACGTGTAGTAACGGGCCTAAAAACCCTTGATATTAAACATCATACTTACGCACAAAGATCAGGGAAACGCACCGTTGAAGCGCGATATGTCATTAAAAATCTAGACGTCGAAATACCCATACAAGATGTGGGAGAAGCATTCAGGCCA
>NW_027111080.1:607691-608471 GCF_000696795.3 Halyomorpha halys | reverse complement strand
ACCACGTAGCTTCGTTCAGACAATGTGAAACTAGAGTAACCTTGCTGAAAGAGGTTGAAGACCTGAAAAATAAGTTAGCTGAACAGAAGAAGACTTCCTTAGGTAACAACAGGCTTACCACAACTCAAAAGAGGGTCACCAGAATAGTGAGGGGGGATGCACCCTACTCAGACATTCTGCGCCCCACTACCACACCACAAACTGATGGAGGCTCAATTCCGGAACAGGTGGAGGATTCCGAACCACTCTACCAATTGTTAGTCTCTGACCAGTCACAGTTGGTGATGCAAATGATGGCGCAAATGAACGCCATGTTCTCCAACCTCTTCTCAAAGATCATGAGCGATATGCAAGTGTTCATGACGAATATACTTCAAGAAATGAGAGGGAAGGAATCTCAAAAATGAATGCATATAGCATCCTCAACTTCAACTGTGCTGGCCTAGGCCCAAAAATTAATGAGGTTGAAGCCCTATTGGCTCTCACAAATCCAACCGTGGTCGTACTCACCGACACGAGGCTGCAAGGACGACCCCCTTACTTCAGAGGATATGCAGTAGCTACGGATGACGTACACGACCCTCACGGTGGAGTTCTCATAGCCGTTCGCCATGGAACAACGTGGAAGAAGATGCCACCACCTATGAACATCCAAGACGTCCGGATAAGTCATCTCACAATTCAAGTGCGGATGCACCAATCCACCCACATCACGGGGATTTACCGGCGTCCTAGAGGGTCGGTGAGAGAGCTACGGCAAATGATCGACACCTGTGGAGC